>NC_081843.1:3715963-3818614 GCF_963259705.1 Myotis daubentonii | reverse complement strand
TTTATTCTAGTTCTGTGAAATACACCATTGGTATTTTGATAGGCATTGCATTGGATATATAGAATACTTTGGGTAGTATAGACATTTTAATCCTTCCAATCCATGTGCCTGGTATATGCTCCCATTTATTTGTAGCTTCTTCAGTTTCTTTTGGGGGGTGGGATTGATACAATTATCAATGGGATTGTTTTCTTCTTTTTTAACCATTATTGTTGAGAGTGTTACCGGTGTCCCCCTCTTCACCCCTATGACCCCTCCCACCCAGTTCCTGCTCCACCCCAGGCCTTCACCACCCTATTGTCCATGTCCACAGGTTATGCATATATGCAAATAAGATCTTTGGTTAATCTCTTCCTGCACCCCTCTCACCCCTTCCCTCTGAGATTTGCCAGTCTGTCCCATGTTTCCATGCCTCTGGTTCTATTTTATTCATCAGTTTATTTTTTTCATTAGATTTCTTGTTCATTTATTTTGGATTTTAGATTCAACTGTTGTTAGATATGTATTTATTTCCATTTTATTGTTCATATGTTTTATTTCTCTTCCTCCTCCTCCTCCTTCTTCTTCTCCTTCTTCTTCTTCTCCTTCTCCTCCTCTCCTCCTCTCCTCCTCCTCCTCCTCCTCCTCCTCCTCCTCCTCCTCCTCCTCCTCCTCCTCCTTCTTCTTTTTCTTCTTCTTCTTCTTCTTCTTCTTCTTCTTCTTCTTCTTCTTCTTCTTCTTCTTCTTCTTCTTCTTCTTCTTCTTCTTCTTCAAGAATACCCTTCAGCATTTCATGTAATACTTGTTTGGTGGCAATGAATTCCTCTAGCTTTTTCTTGTCTGTGAAGTTCTTTACCTGACCTTCAATTCTAAATGATAGTTTTGCTGGGTAGAGTAATCTCAGTTTCTCTATATAGAAATCAGTTGTATGGGCGCTACCTTGTAGATAACTGCTTTTCTCTTGCTGCTTTTAAGATTCTCTCTTTGTTTTTAACCTCTGGCATTTTAATTATGATGTGTCTTGGTGTGGTCCTCTTTGGATTCCTCTTGTTTAGGACTCTCTGCGCTTCCTGGACTTGTATGTCTATTTCTTTCACCAGGTAGGGGAATTTTTCTGTCATTATTTCTTCAAATAGGTTTTCAATATCTTGCTCTCGCTCTTCTCCTTTTGGCATCCCCATAATGTGAATGTTGATGAGTTTGAAGTTGTCCCAGAGTCTCCTTACACTATCTTCATATTTTTTTATTCTTTTTTCTTTTTGCTGTTCTGATTGGGTGTTTTTGCTTCCTCATATTCCAAATCTTTGATGTGATTCTTAGAATCCTCTACTATTGAATCCATGTAAATTATTCTTTATTTCAGTTAGTATATGCTTAATTTCTGACTGGTCCTTTTTTATGTCTTTGACATTTTCACTAAGATCCTTGAAAGTCTCACTAAGTCCCTTGAAGCTCTCATTAAGATCCTTGAGTACCTTATAGCCATGTATCCAGGTTTTTAACTCTGTATCCAGTAGTTTGCTTGCTTCCATTTCTTTCATTTGTGACATGATTCTTTTTCTCCACATTTTGGCTGCTTTCCTGTGTTTCTTACTATGTTTTGGGTAGAGCTGCTATGTCTCCTGGAATTGGTAGAGTGGCCTTGTGTGCTAGGTGTCCTATAGAGCTCAGTGACTCAGCCTCCCTAGTCACCTGAGCTGGGCACTCTAGGTGCACCCCCATGTGGGCTGTGTGAACAGTCTTGTTGTAGTTGAGCCTTGATTGCTGTTGGTGTCACTGGGAGGAGTTGACCTCCAGGCCAATTGACTGTGAGTACCAGCTGCATCTACAATAGAAGAACTACTGTGCAGGAGACACACCTATGGAGCAGGACCTGCCTAAGTGGGGCTTTGGTCCTCACTGAGTCTGCCCTTCGAGTGTGTAGCATGTGGATGTGTAGAGTTGTAATCTGCTATGGTCTGAAGCTGTCCAACAGGTGCACTTGCTCTGGGGTCTCCAGGGAAGTGCAAAGTCAGCCACTGCCTGGGCCACCTGGCAGGAGCTACACAGAGATCTTCAGATGGCTACTATTTATTGAGCCAGGAAGTGCCTGGGTGAGGCCCAGCTGTGAAGCAAGGCAGGCTGGTGCTAGTGCCAGATCTTGGGCCTCTTATTGATAGATATTTAGCACACTGACACCAGCTATTGCTTTTTTTGAGAGATATTAGCAAAGTCTAAAGCCTACGCCAGAACAGGCCATTCATATGGGAAAGCTGCTGCAAACAACTTGGGTAGAGCTGCAAGTTGGATGGGGCGGGGTCTCAGGGAATCACCAGGGTGGATCCAACAGTGTGGGCCATACTGATGGAAACTCAGTTATGGCTGCCAGTCAGCTCTGTGACAGGGAGGTCCCAGCATAGGAACAATGACCCTGTGAGCACCCCTGTTGTGGGAAAGCCACCCCTGAGTTCCTGCCCCTGTGCCAGACAGTCCCGTTTCTCCTTGTATGTCCCTGGTTTACCCAATGCTACTGCCCAGTGCTGAAGCTCAGAGGGAGCAGGGCTGTGTAACTTCATGTGCAGGCCTTTTAAGAGGAACTGCTGGGTCTCCAGCAGCCTCCATGTCCCTGAGCCACAATCCCTGCTGGTTTTTACAGCCCAAGTTATGGGGACTTCTCTTCCCAGCTTTGGAACCCTGGGGCTGGGACCCTAACTCCTCACAGGAAGCCTTGACAGAGACAATCTCCCTCCCAATTAAAAAACACCACATGTGGGTGTTGGATCAGCCTGTTCCAAGCCTCTAGTCTTGATGTGGTTTCTTCTTTACTTCTCTAGTTGTAGGACTTCCACTCAGCCAGATTTCAGGTGGTTCTGAATAGCGGTTGTTTGGTATTTTAGTTGTAATTTTGATGTGTTTGTGGGAGGTGGTGAGTACAGGCATTTACCTACACCACCATCTTGGTACTCCCCCTTAGTTTTCTTTCTGATAGCTCATGATCTATCTAATCTAATAAAAGAGAAACATGCAAATTGACTGCACCTCTGCTACACCTAAGCCACACCAACCAGCCAATCAGAGTGACTATATGCAAATTAACCCAACCAAGATGGTGGCCGGTAGCCATGGAGCTGGAGCAAGCAGGAGGCTTGGTTGCCCTGGCGATGGAGGAAGCCAAGCTTCCCACCTGCCCTGGCCAGCTGTGGCCTCCGCTTAAGGCAACAAAATTTCAATTATAGAAGATAAATAAGTCCTAGATACCTGCATCCAGCCAGCCTCCACTGGGAGTTTGGGTGGCTGGGGTCTGTGGCCAGCCTGCAAACAGCCATCAGCCACTCACCCAGGCTGGCCAGGCACCCCAGCAGGGACCCCCTCCCTGAAGGGGGTGTGGCCAGCCTGAAAACGGCCCTCAGCTCCTCACCCAGGCTGGCCAGGCACTCCAGCGGGGACCCCCACCCTGAAGGGGTTGTGACCAGTCTGAAAACGGCCCTCAGCCCCTCACCCAGGCTGGCCAGGCACCCCAGTGGGACCCCAACCCTGATCCGGGACACCCTTCAGGGCAAACCAGCTGGCCCCCACCCCTGCACCAGGCCTCTATCCTATATAATAAAAGGGTAATATGCAAATTGACCCTAACAGCAGAACAACTGGGAATGACTGGTCACTATGACACACACTGACCACCAGGGGGCAGACGCTTAATGCAGGAGCTGCCCCCTGGTGGTCAATGTGCTCCCACAGGGGGAGCTCTGCTTAGCCACAAGCCAGGCTGACGGCTGCCAGTATAGCGGTGGTGGTGGGAGCCTCTCCCGCCTCCTCAGCAGCGCTAAGAATGTCCCACTGCAGTTTGGGCCTGCTCCCCGCTGGCAAGTGGACATCCCCCGAGGGCTTCTGGGCTGCCAGAGAGATGTCTGACTGCCATCTTAGGCCCAATCCCCCGGGAAGTGGGCCTAAGCCAGCAGGTGGTCATCCCCCGAGGGGTCCCAGACTGCAGGAGGGCACAGGCCAGGCTGAGGGACCCCCCCCCCGAGTGCACAAATTTTTGTGCACCGGGCCTCTAGTATATATATATATAAAAGTCTAAGCAACCACTATGACTGAACGAGTGGAACAACTGGAACTACTGTCAACCAGTCGCTATGACATGCACTGACCACCAGGAGGCAGATGCTCAACACAGAAGCTGCCCTCTGGTGGTCAGTGCACTCCCACAGCCAACCTCCCACCGCCAGCTGGTGGTGTCAGACTCCGGTGTCCATTTCTTTCGTGCCTGGCCTGGCGACCGTTGCCTCCTCTCCCAACCCTGCTGAGTCCTTTGGCCTTGGGCTGGGATCAAAAACGGGGTGGATGGCATTGGATGCAGCCTCTTTCCCAGGGGTGCTGAGGGCCAGCTCCCTCCTCAGGGCCAGCGGCCAACCTCCTGCACCCTGTTCCTCTCCCTGGCCGGCAGGCCCCAATCAGCCCATTGCCCACCCGCTGTATGCCATGCAAGGGAAGGAAGAGGGGGTAGGTAAGGAGCTGCGCAGTGGCAGGGCACCAGTGTCAGCATTGGCATCTAGTGTCCATTCCTTCTTCACCCGGCCAGGCAATCGTCACCTCTTCTCCCAACCCCACTGGGGTTTTTGGGAACCAGGAATGGGTGGCAGCAGACACAGCCCCTTTCCCAGGGGGCTGAGGGCCAGCTCCCTCCTCGGGGCTGGCGGCCAACCTTTCACACCCCATCCCTCCCCCTGGCTGGCAGGCCCTGATCAGCCCACAGTCCCTCCCCCGTCCCTCCCTCCATCCAGGAGGCCCCGATCAACCCAGCCCTGATTGGCCCTGATCACAGCCAGGCCTAGGGAACCCGCCCGTGCACAAATTCATGCACTGGGCCTCTAGTTAGTGTATAATTTCTGAATATTTATTTTGTATCCTGCTACTTTACTGAATTTATTTATCAGTCCTAGTAGTTTTTGGTAGACTATATAGGGTGCTCTATATACAATATCATGTCATCTGCATATAGTGACAGTTTCACTTCTTTCTTTCCAATTTGGATGCCTTTTATTTCTTTTTCTTGTCTGATCACTGTGGCTAGGACTTCCAGTACTATGTTGAATAAGAGTGGTGAAAGGGGACATCCCTGTGTTGTTTCTGATCTTAACTTAAAGGAAACACTTTTAGTTTTTCGCTCTTGAGTATGATGTTTGGCTGTGGGTTTGTCATGCATGTCCTTTATTATATTGAGATACATTCCCTCTATAACCACTTTATCTTAAACTAGAGGCCTGGTGCATGAAATTCATACACTCGGGAGCATCCTGTGGAGGTGACGTCTCCTCAGTGATCCTGCACCCTCTTGCAGTCCAGGAGCCCTCAGGGGATCTCTGACTGACGGCTTAGGCAGGCCTAAGCCATCAGTCAGACATCCTTAGTGCTGCCACAGAAGCAGGAGAGGCTCCCGCCACTGCCGCTGTGCTCGCCAGCGGTGAGCTCAACTTCTGGCACACTGACCACCGGAGAGCAGCTCCTGTGTTGAGTGTCTGCCCCCTGGTGGTCAGTGCACATCATAGCAACCAGTCATTCTGCCGTTCAGTTGATTTGCATATTAGCCTTTTATTATATAGCACTAGAGGCCCGATGCATGAAATTTGTGCAAGAGTAGGCCTTCCTTCCCCTGGCTGTTGGCACTGGCTTCCCTCCGGCCGCTGGCAGGCACCTGGGACCAGGCTTCCCTTGCAGCCCCAGCTTCATCCAGAAGGTTGTCCAAAGGATGTCTGGAAGGATGTCTGGTCTAATTAGCACATTATGCTTTTATTATTATAGATGGGTGCTGGATTTTGTCAAATGCTTTTCCTCCATCTATTAATATGATATGATTTTTATCCCTCATTTTGTTTATGTGGTGTTTCATGTTAATTGCCTTGCATATATTGTACCAACCTTGCATCCCAGGAATAAATCCCACTTCATCATGATGTATGATCTCTTTAATGTATTGCTGAATTCAGTTGCTATTCTTTTGTTGAGGATTTTTGCATCTATGTTCATCAGGGATATTTGTCTATAATTTTCTTTATTTGTAGTGTCTTTATCTAGTTTTGGAATTAGGATAATGCTGGCCTTTTAAATAGAACTGGGGCATCTTCTCTCCTCCTGAATTTTTGGAGTAGTTTCAGAAGAATAGGTGTTTCAATGTTTGGTAAAATTCACCTGTGAAGTTATATGGTCCATAACTTTTGTTTATTGGAGCCTTTGTTTATTGCTTCAATTTTATTAATTATAATCTGTTCAGATTTTCTAAGTATTTTTTATTCAGTTTTGGGATATTGCATGTTTCTAGGTATTCATGCATCTCTTCCAGATTGTCCAATTTGTTGTTCATAATATTTTCTTATAAACCTTTCTATAGCTGTGATGTCAGTTGTTATTTTTTTTTCTTTCATTTCTGATTTTATATATTTGGGTTCTCTCTTTTTTTTCTTGATGAGTCCGGCTAAAGCTTTATCAGTCTTGCTTATCTTTTCAAGAAACTAGTTACTGGTTACATTGATCTTTTGTATTTTTTTAGGTTCTATTTTGTTTATTTCTGCTCTGATCTTTATTATTTCCTTTTTCCTACTCACTTTCACTTTGTTGTTCTTTTTTCTAATTCCTTTAGGTGTAAGGATAGATTGATTATTTGAGATTTTTCTTGTTTCTTGAGATAGGCCTGTAATGCTATGAATTTCCCTCTTGGGACTATTTTTGCTATACCCCATAGATTTTGTTGGTTTGTTTTATTAATTTGTTTTATTTTCATTTGTCTCAAGGTTTCTTATTATTTTTTCCTTGATTTTATTCTTCTCATTCATTGTTTAGTGGCATGTTATTTAGCCTCCCTGTGTTTGTGTGTTTTTTCAGTGGGATTTTTGTAATTGATTTCTAGTTTTATAGCATTGGGGTTAGAGAATATGCTTGATATGATTTCAAAATTTTATTTTATTTATTTTTAATTAAATCTTTATTGTTCAGATTATTACATTTGTTCCTCTTTCCCCCCCCCATAACTCCCCTCCTCCCAGTTCCCACCCCACCCTCTGCCCTCACTCCCCACCCACTGTCCTCATCCATAGGTGCACAATTTTTGTCCAGTCTCTTCCCCCATCCCCCACACCCCTTTCTCCCCACCCCAAGAATAGTCAGTCCATTCCCTTTCTATGTCTCTGATTCTATTATAATCAACAGTTCATTCTGTTCATCAGATTATTTATTCACTTGATTCTTAGATTCACTTGTTGATAGATGCATGTTTGTTGTTCATAATTTGTATCTTTACCTTTTTCTTCTTCTTCCTCTTCTTAAAGGATACCTTTCAGCATTTCATATAATACTGGTTTGGTGGTGATGAACTCCTTTAGCTTTTCCTTATCTGTGAAGCTCTTTATCTGACCTTCAATTCTGAATGATAGCTTTGCTGGATAAAGTAATCTTGGTTATAGGTTCTTGGCATTCATCACTTTGAATATTTCTTGCCACTCCCTTCTGGCCTGTAAAGTTTCTGTTGAGAAATCAGCTGACATTCGTATGGGTATTCCCTTGTAAGTAACTGAGTTTCTTTCTCTTGCTGCTTTTAAGATTCTCTCTTTGTCTTTTGCTCTTGGCATTTTAATTATGATGTGTCTTGGTGTGGTCCTCTTTGGATTCCTTTTGTTTGGGGTTCTCTGCACTTTCTGGACATGTAATTCTATTTCTTTCACCAGGTGGGGGAAGTTTTCTGTCATTATTTCTTCAAATAGGTTTTCAATATCTTGCTCTCTCTCTTCTTCTGGCACCCCTATAATTCGGATGTTGGTACGCTTGAACCTGTCCCAGAGGCTCCTTACACTATCTTCGTATTTTCAGATTCTTTTTTCATTTTGCTTTTCCAGTTGGGTGTTTTTTGCTTCTTCACATTTCAAATCTTTGACTTGATTCTTGCGCTCCTCTGGTCTGCTGTTAGGAGTCTGTATAATATTCTTTATTTCAGTCAGTGTATGCTTAATTTCTAGTTGGTCCTTTATCACAACATCGAGGGTCTCATTAGATTTCTTGAGGATCTCACTATATTTATCGGCGGTCTCACCAGTCTTTTCGAGGGCCTTACTAAATTTATCGGCGGCTTCTAGACAGTTCTTGAGAGACCTTAAAAGTGTAGTTTTGAACTCTATATCCAGCATTTTGCTTTCCTCCATTTCTGTCCTGTTTCTTTGTCTCCACATTTTTTATGCTTTCTTGGTGCACCCCCTGGTGGTCTTTGTGCGCCATCTTGTTATAGTTAAGCCTTGATTGTTATAGGTAATACTGGGGGGGATTTGACCTCCAGGCCAACTGGCTGTGAGAATCAGCTGTGTCTGCAGTGGGAGAACTTCTGTCCTCTAGGGAAGTGCTAGTCTAGCCTTTGCCTGAGGCTAACCAGCAAATGCCTCTGTGCAGGGCTTGGGCAGGGCAGGTCCCAGGGGATCAACAAGGCGGGCTGAGCGAGCAGTTATGGCTGCTCTCAGTCTCGTCCCCAGAGGCTCTGCCTTTCAGTGTCCCAGCGACCACTGCAAGTACCTTGGAGAGAAAGCTGCCCTCGAGTTCCAACCGATGCCAGACAGTCCCGCTTCTCCCATATGAGTCTGGGTCCCCAGAGACTCGCCTGGAACTGGAGCCCAGAGCCTGAGACTCCCTCCCGATTGAAGCAGACAACCACGCCCGCAGCCGCCAGCCCGCTCTGCGCGCACCTCCGCAACTTAGTATTTGACTTCCGCACTGCGCCTCCTCTGAGTCTCGGTATGCTTTTCTCTTTCCTTCTAGTTGTAGAATTTCCCCTCAGCCAGCTTTCCTGTGGTTCTGGGTGATGTCCGTTCCGTCTTTTAGTTGTATTTTTGAAGTGGTTGTGCAAGGCAGCAATCTCCGGTGTTTACCTATGCCGCCATCTTGGTTTCTCTAATTTCAATCTTTTCAAATTTACTGATATTTGTTTTGTGGTATAACATGTGGTCTATCCTGGAAAATGTTTCATGTGTATTTGAAAAGAATGTATATTCTGTTGCTTTGAGTTGAAAATTTCTGAAGATATCAATTAAATCCCTATGGTTTAGTGTGTCATTTAATGCCACTGTTTCCTTGTTGATTTTCTGTCTGGAAGATCTATCTCAATGGGGTGTTAAAATCCCCTACTATGACTGTATTACTGTTCATCTCTCCCTTTATGGCCATCAAGATTTGCTTTACATATGTAGGTGCTCCTATTTTGAGTGCATAAACATTTACAAGGCTACATCCTCTTGTTGTCTTGCTCCCTTTATCATTATGTAACAGAAGTCTGGTGCAGGAAATGCGTGCAAGGGTAGGGTCCCTAGGCCTGGCTGGCAATCAGGGCTGATCAGGGACTTCCGGCTGCTGGCCAGGGCCTTTCTTCATTCCACGCCACCCCCTGGTGGTCAGCACACATCAGGCATCTCAATAGGAAATAAAGTCAATAAAGGGGCAAACCATCTGATGGGCCCCAGCAATGCAAACTTCCAGGACATAAGTAAATAGCGAGCGATTGAACTCCCAGATTCCTGGTCAAACTCCCGAGGGGACACTTTGCATAATATATATATAAAGCAAAAAAGAATATATATATATTCTTCTCTGCTTTAAAGTCTGTTTTGTCTGATATAACTATTGCAAACAAACATGGAGTTTTTGTTTCCATTTGTATGTAATATCTTTTTCCAATCCTTTATTTTAAGCTTGTATGAGTCTTCCATTCTGAGGTGGGTCTCTTGTAGACACCATATATATGGGTCTTGTTTTCTCATCCATTCAGCTACCCTTTGTCTTTTGATTGGAGCCTTAAATTTACATTTAAGGTGATTATTGATGGTACATATTTATTGCCATTTTATTTTTTTATGAATATGTGGGAGTTTATTTTTATTTTTTTTATTGTTAAAGTATTACAGATGTCCCCCATTTTCCTCCTCTTTGACCCCTTCCACCCAGTCCCCACCAAACCCCAAATCTTCACACATTTTGTCTGTGCCCATATATGTATCAATATATATTCTTTAGTTATTCTCTTCCAATCCCCCCAACCTCCTCCCTTCTGAGATCTGTTAGTCTGTTCCATGTATCCATGCCTTTGGTCCTATTTTGTTAATCAGTTTATTTTGTTCATTATGTTAACGTAAAAAACGTTCAAATCTGTAAAGAATTTTTGTGAGTTTATTTGAGCCAAACTCTCAACAATTGCCAGGAAGCAATATCTCAAAGGATTGGGATAGTGCTTCAGAGAATGGTGGTTTCTCATCTATTTTTATACATTGCAATCAAAGGAAGGGACATAGGTGGTTTACATGAAATCCTTTGGTGATAGATTGGAGAGGTGGGAGAAAGCAACATGGGAAAAGCCCTGGGACTGGATAAAAAGTAAAATGATAGACACATACTTAGGTGGGTGCAGGAACAATTAACATGATGACAATGAAGGAATTTGATAGAGAATAACTGATCAAAAGAAATAAGTTGAGTAAATTCTTATACATCGAGTATCAAAAAGATTCCATCAGGTATCTCGATAGGAAATAAAGTCAATAAAGGGGCAAACCATCTGACGGGCCTCAGCCATGCAAACTTCCAGGACATAAGTAAAGCATGGCTTACAGGGTTCCGAGGGAAGGGAAATGTGACATAAGAATACTGTTCTCAGCCAAGTCACACTTTAGATACAAAAGCAGCACAGGCACTCTTGATCATGCAAAAACTGAGAGAATGAGTGCCTGTAAGTCCCACTTTGGAAAAAGAAATAAAATCAGCCAACAAATAGATGGATCAAAATAAAGAGCTCTTACATGGTCTGTGTGAAAAGACTTGAGTTTGAGCAATGAATCTATTTAAATACAGACCTCAAGCTTCAGAGCAGGAGAACTGTGGTGAAAGAACAAAAATGTGTTAGAAACTAGAGTCAGAGGAGGAGAGATGGAGGGAAGAGTGAAAGCTAATCACCACGCAGTTCATTCAGAAATCAGTGAAATTGGCCAGCACTGAGTTATGTGGATTTACAAATGAAATACAATGTCAGGATTCGCTTCAAAGTACTCCAAAGAAAGAAGAAAGAGAGGGAGGGAAGAAGGAAGGAAATTGAATATAGTGACGGGGAAGTGGGTGAGACGAGAATTATAAAATATTGATAACTATTGAAGCTGAATGATAGGCACGTGGTTTATTATACTACTAGTGGCCCGGTGAACGGAATTTGTGCACTTGGGGCAGGGGAGGTGGGGTCCCCCAGAATGGCCTGTGCCCTGTTTCAATGTGGGAGCCTTGCGATCCAGAAACATCATTCGGCTGCCTCCCACAGGTCCCCTACAGGGGATGGAGCCTGCAACCCAGGCACGTGTCCTGACCAAGAATGGAACCAGAAACTTCTTGGTTCATAGGTGGATGCTCAACCACTGAGCAACACTGGCCAGGCTAAATGATTTTCTTAAAGCATAGTGTCTTTAACCCCTTAATAACTTAGGTTATTTTTCTAAATTATTTTAAAAGTTGCTCTTTACGAAGCAGTTTATCTTGTAGTGAATAATGACTTGTCTCAAGTTCAGTAGGTCCTTTAGTTCCATGTTGGCTCTGTGAGATTTAAGTAAAGTTGAACTTAGCATCTTTATTTAAAAATGGAACATGTCAAGTGATCCCATTCTTATAAAACCCTTTCTTCAATCTGTCTGCCCTTCCATCTCCAATGTGCTGTGTGCCTGGGGAGAAGGACAGGAAGATGGCCATGGAAAGTTATTTCTGGATGTAAGGGTTAGAGTGATGTATTGCTTTCTTTTTATTTTCTTGTTATTTTTAATACTTCCTGTTTACATTATTAAAAATAATTTAACTCTTTGCATACATCGAACCTATTGTTTTTATACAAGTAATAAAGTCATCACTCTTATATATATATATATATATATATATATATATATATATATATATATGTTTATTGATTTTTTACAGAGAGGAAGGGAGAGGGATAGAGAGTTAGAAACATCGACCAGCTGCCTCCCGCACTCCCCCCACTGGGGATGTGCCCGCAACTAAGGTACATGCCCTTGACTGGAATCGAACCTGGGACCCTTGAGTCCGCAGACCGACGCTCTATCCACTGAGCCAAACCGGTCAGGGCAAAGTCATCACTCTTTAGGAGACGTGCAGGTACCCGCAGTGAGTGAGCTTCGCCACGACTGTGCCGTCGTGCACGGACACATTGCAGGTGCCTCCGGCTGGGGCAGCAAGCGCCTCAGCTATGAAGTGTGAGCCTGGTGTGCTAACAGCCTGTTCTGTTTCTCTGAGTCCAGGGAGCATCTATGACTTCTATTTCCTCAAGGAAGGCAGTGGTCACTGGGACACATGGACCGAGTATGTCACCAAGGAAGAGGAGAGCATCCCAGCCAACGCAAAGGTAAGGAGGGGGACTGGCCATGGGACTTCGGTTTCCACAATGACTCAGATACTCCAGGCAGGAGCGCTGACAGCAGTTCTGTGTCCGCATCTTAAAGAACTTCCTTCAGGAAAGGGCCAAATGTGCATGGGCGGAGCCTGGAGGCCTGGACGCTGGAACCAGAGACCCAGGCTCCTCACTCCGCCTTCACCCTTTGCCTCAGTTCACTCAACTACAAAACAGAAAAATGCTCCCTTGGTGGTGGTAAGAATTGGAGAAATATACATGAACACATGGCACATACTATGTGCTAGATCGGAGCAGCCCCACCCCAGCCTTATCGGTCATGACAGGCATTGTGGCATTACGATATCTCAGGCATCTCAGACAAAAGGGACACCTGCCTTTGTTCAAATCCCCTGAGGAGGGTTTCCTGGTCCGCATTCTCAGCAGCACAGGTTCTGACTCAGCAGCACAGGTTCTGACTCAGCAGCACAGGTTCTGATTAGCTTGTCTGTTAGCAGACGACTCGCTGACACTTCCTCCTCCTTTCCTTGTGGCACGTTTATCTGGGGGTGCACGTTTATGACTCTGTGCAGCATCTGGTGACATGACTTATCTCTCCCGGTGATGGCAGACGGTTCAGGCCCCGAGTGGGTGGAGACGGTGGATAGGAAAGTGGGAATATTGTCATGTCAGACAGGCAGGACCAAAGTGGCTTGTGCTGAGTTCAGGGCCCATCCCGGGGGCTGAGTGTGGTGAGGACCCCCCCTCCCCAGCACTGAGACCCTAAACTTTAATTCTCCTTAAGGAGTTTGGTCACTTGAACTCCAGGGGCTTCAAATCTTGCTGAATTCATACAAATAAGAGAGTCTCGTGCAGAAAATATATTCAGTTCTGCTGCACATTTTCCTCTTGTCCCGACAATAAAAATCTATGAAACCCAACTTGCTATAAATTCCCAGTCTTGGTAGCAAAACCTGGTTCTGCATTCACATCACCTATTGGCTCTGTCTTTAGACAAGTTAGCAGCAATCCTCCAACCCCAGTTTCCTTCATCTGAAAAACTGAGTTAATTTCACACCTGACTCAGAGGGTTATGGGGAGACTGTGGGGATAACAGCAGGACATCCTTGCTCAACGCCTGTCCATTCTCGTCCTCTCTGCAATGCCCTCGGTCAGATCCTTTTCCTTTGATCGATTACTTACCGAAGAAGCCGAGCCTTTGTCTACCAGCATGCACCGCGCCACCCTGCTGCACAGATCAAGCTGACCCCTCACACAAACCCCAGGGTGCGGGTATCCCCGGAGGTGGGCCCAGCCTAGACACACCAGGAGGCTTCAACATGAGAGAGAGGGCCCTGCCCCTTCCTCTGCCCCCATGGAGGCCAAATGGACGATGACAGGGTTCGGGTTCAGGGCAGCAAGTGAAGGTAGGGTGTTATACAGGGTAACAGGGCTTCCAGGAGCCCACGGCCAAGCCTGTAGAGCCGATTGGGGTCTGAATGCCAGGAAGAGTGCTGCAGTCCCCATATTGGAAAGGGGTTAAGAGGGGATGGGCCTTAGAACCAAGAACCCAGATGCTGGGAAAAGGGATGAGGAGGAAGCACCTGACCCTTCTCAGTCAAGCAACAGAATGGCCTGGAAGAGGCGGCTGCTCAGTGGATGGGAGGGCAGCAGCCACAGACCCATTCTTATTGTAACTGGGGTTGGTAACAGGTTAGTGGTTAACAACATAGACTTTGGAGTCAGACAGCTGGGATTCAAATCCCTGCATTTTCAGTTACTTGCTGTGTTACTTGGGCAAATTTCAGAAAAGCTCTGGGCCTCAATTTCCTCATCTACCAAACAGGAACAATATGCCATCTCTACATGCATGATCTCATTTCATCTTTAAACCAGCTCAGTGGACGAGGTGCCATCACCACCCCATCTCACAGGGGAATAAGCTAAGCTCCTGGGACTATTAAAGACTCACTCAAGGTGAAGGCGAGAAGGGATGGAGCTGAATGGGCAGTAAGGATGGAGCTGAGCCTCCTGGGCAGGTACCAAGGCTCTTCCATGTCTTCGTGGTGCAGGTCTCAGAGCTCATCATCCCCACCGTGGAGACAGCCCGGCAGACCTTCTTCCTGAAAACCTACCTGGACCATGAGGTTCCAGTGCTATTTGTGGGACCCACAGGCACCGGCAAATCAGCCATCACCAACAACTTCCTGCTCCACCTTCCCAAAAATATCTACCTGCCCAACTGCCTCAATTTTTCTGCCCGGACCTCAGCCTATCAGACCCAGGACATCATCATGTCCAAGCTGGATCGGCGGCGGAAGGGCCTCTTCGGGCCCCCCATCGGGAAGAAGGCGGTGGTGTTTGTGGGTAAGGCCCGGGCCTGGATGCCACCAGGCTCCTCCCCTCTCGGCTGCCGGTCCACTCTGCAGTTTCTCTCTCTGACAGATAAAATAAAATTCAGTATTTCTTCCTTCCCCTCCTCCCTTCCTCCCTCCCTCTCTTCCTTCTTCCTTCCCTTCCTTCCTTCTTTAATTTTGCTTTTTCTTCTGACTCCTTCCATTACCAAGTATTTGTTGACCAAGTACTACATGCCAAGTTTTTATTAACTTTTTAAATATGTTTTTATTGATTTCAGAGAGAGGAAGGGAGAGGGAGACATCAAAAATGAGAGAGGATCATTGATCGGCTGCCTCCTGCATGCCCCCTACTGGGGATCAACCCACACCTGGGGCATGTGTCCTGACTGGGAATCGAGCCATAACCTCCTGGTTCATCGGTCGATGCTCAACCCCGAGCCACAGCACTGGGAAGCCACCTTTTTAGTCTGTGAGACATGGTCCGGGCCTCCTGGCCTGAGCCAGGCTCCCGGCTTCTCCTGGGGTGCAGCTGGGTGACCCTGTGGGGAGACACAGTTTCAGAAGGGATTGCAGTGGTGGCCCTGTTGCATCTCCAAAAGCAACACACACTTGTGATAAGATCCGTTCTCCATTTTGTGTCAGATAAATATGTTATCAGTACGTGAAGAAACCCAATATTTGCTCAATAGATGTGAAATAACACATTGATGTTTCCCAAGATTTTACCTGTTTACAAAGCACTTTCTCACTTATCTGAGTTGAACTCCACAACCCTGTGAGGTTATTAACTGCCATTCTCATTTTGCTAGTCATTCACTGAGGCTCCAGAAGGTTAAATTCCCTGTTCGGAGTCAAACATCTGGAAAATTCCGGAGCTGTGGCCCAAGCCCAGAATTTTGGGTGCCAAATACATTTTCTACTAGCGTTCCATTTACTTATAGTGATGCCCTGCTCTTCTGAGTGTTCTCGTTGCCTGTAAAATTCATGTATTGCCCTGACTGGGTAGCTCAGTTGGTTAGAGAGTCGGCCCAATAGTCAAGGTTGTGGGTTTGAGCTCTGGTCAGGGCACTTACAGGAAGCAACCAATGAATGCATCAATACATAGAGCAGCACATCAATGTTTCTCTCTCGCTTCCCCTTTCTCTCTCTCTAATCAATTTTAAAAATCACGTACAGTGGGGTCTTGACTTACGAGTTTAATTCGTTCTGTGACAGACTCGTAACTCAAATTACTTGTATGTCAAATCAAAAAGTGAACAAGTGAGACACGTGATGCTGGGCTGATGTTGTGTTCACTGTGACGTTTGCTGCGCCAACTAGCGGTGGGGTATCTGAAGCTGGCTCGTAACCCGAATTTTAGCTCGCAACTCAAAGCAAAAAATCGGCCAAGAGACGGCTCGTATCTCAAAAAATTCATTAGTCAGGACACTCGTCAGTCAAGGCCCCACTGTATTTATAATGAACATTGCATGTATTTGTATCCTTGCTGGCTAATGTCAGCTCTTTGAAGGCAGGGTCCTTTTTTATTTTATTTTCCTTTCTTTTTCTTCCTTTCTTCTTTCTTCCAACCTGTTTTCCCTTCCTATTTTTATGGTATGTCCAAAAACAGGCTGGCTGGTAAATACACAATACAATATACAGATGATGTGTTATAGAATTATATAGCTGAGGCCTATATAATTTTATTAATCAATATCACCTCAATAAATTCAATTAAACATTTTAAAAAACACAGTTTAAGCTTTGCAGCCAAACAGATTGAGGTTGAAATCTCACTTTCAAACCCTATGCATATTGTGACTTAACTCCCAGGACCCTCAGTTCCTCACCTCCAACATAACTGTAAAGCTGTCTTCCTGACAAAGTCATTACTTGGATTAGATGAGATAATCGGTATAAAACTCCTAAAATGCCACCTTTCCCAAGCGGGGCACTCAGCCAGTGTGGTGGGGGAGACATTAAGCTCCATTGTCCTGCGTGCCCTCTATGTGCAGAGACTGGCGATAGCTTTCGGGACGTCACAGTCTAGTCTCGCCATGTAGCTTGCTCCGCCAAAGCCTTAGTCCAAAGCCTGCCTCCACACCTCTGGCCGAATTACATACCCTGTTAGCTGGGATGTGGCTGTCTTCCTCACGTCTCCCCAGAAATTATAGCCCCAGAAATTAAAATGTCTAACACACAGTAGACAATCAGTATGTTTTGTTGGAGAGAATGGGAAAAAATTAAATGCCTGTGTGATGCCAATCCAGGTAGCCCTAAAGTCACAATGGGCAGAACCAGGGAAACCTCTTCCTGTAGGTCAAAACGTCCGTGGGCTGAGTCCTGCCCAGAGTGGGGGTGGGACACTGGCTGTGGACTCCCCCGTAGGAGAGTCTTCTGCTGCCTCCTGTGAGAGCAGAAGGTCCCCTAAACTTACAGCATGTGGCCCTGGCTGCTTCCCCAGATGACCTCAACATGCCGGCCAAAGAGGCGTACGGGGCCCAGCCCCCCATTGAGCTCCTGCGGCAATGGATGGACCACGGTCACTGGTTTGACAAGAAAGACACAAACAAGCTGGACATCGTGGACGTGCTGCTGGTGACAGCCATGGGGCCCCCCGGGGGAGGAAGAAATGACATTACTGGTACGTAAAAGAGAAGCTCATTCCTCTCCTCCCTACCCCGCCCCTGCCTGCAGAGCCAGACACCTCAGGCACTCTGTTCTGATGGAGGGAGGAGGAAGGTGTGTGCGGCTGTGGCCAGGGCGGGCTGGGCCAGCTCCAGGGAGCGGCATCCGAAGGCTTCCTGTTGGAAGTTGTGGAAATAGGACAAGGAGAGGACCAGAGAGTCTCAGATGAAGAGGAGAGTTCAGGTGCCAGCACGTGTTCCCGGGGGAGGCCAGCTGGGAGTTCTCAGCTGGGGCTGCATGACCCTTTCACCTGTTGTGTTTGCTATAACTCTTCACATTGCTAAAGGGAGAGCAACTCACGCGGAGCAAAATAATAATAAACATAAATAAGATCCCCCTCCCATCATCTCCTCATCTAACAGTTGAGGAGTATACATCCTTGCCTAAGAATCTTAGTACCATTTCCAGACTTCAGATTCTGTGGCCTTCTCATTTGTAAAAGACGAACATGGGCTGGTGATCGAATGTGGTACGCTGTGTACCTGAGGATGCAGAATCCAAGTGATCACTTCAAAGCACACTGGTGAAATTATTGGACATTAGAGAAAAAGAGAAAAACCTTTTGGGCATTTAGGCAAAAAGAGCACCTGATGGATAAGCAAAATCAAGTTAGGTTATCTTAAGACTTCTCAACTGCAATGCTTTACGCCATAAGAAAACAGAATAACATTTAAGATGCTCAAGGGAACACAATGAGAGTCAAGAACGTTAAAGCCAGAAAAGCTGATCTTTAAGCATAAAAGCAAAACTGTTACCAACATGCAAGAACTCAGAGACTTTTTCCATAAGCCCGTTTCGAGTAATCTACTGGAAAGTGGTTTTCAGATTATCAAAATTACTATGAATTATATCTCAATAAAGCCTGTATATAGATACAAATGCATAGATATCTAACATAGACAGATGTAGATATGTAAGGCTACCAAATTAATAGTAGTTAGTTTGGGGAAAATTGGGTTTGGTATGTAGGAGGTACGTGGCAGGCAATGCTCCCTTGCTATAAAAGTGTTCTGATTGCTTGTGCCTTTACATTTAGAAGCGAGCGTGAGCCCTGCTCCCAGAGCCGCCACATGGGCCCGAGGCTGACCTGCATCCACCCAGGCAGCATAGTGGCAGCGCCACCTGTCACCCTTGAGCCCTTGAAGTGTGACTAGTGGGACTGGGAAAACCAACTTGCAATGTTATTTGTTATTCATTACTTTAAGTTTAAATAGCCACGTGCGGCGAGAGGCAGCCATAGCACAGCACAGGAGGTAGGAGGCAGAGGGAAACAGCTCCCATGTGCGGAGCGCCAGGCCCAGGAATGAGAGGGTGCGCGCGTGTCTTCCAGGGCGATTCACCCGCCACCTGAATGTCATTTCCATCAACGCCTTTGAGGATGACATTTTAACCAAGATTTTTAGCTCCATTGCTAACTGGCACTTTGGGAAAGGGTTTGATGTGATCTTCTTAAGGTAAGAGGTTGCTTGTGTCCTCCAGGATATTGGTCTGGGGCCCTCAGTTCTGGCCTCTCCTTGACTGGCCTACCTTCTCCTTCCTCCCGAGGTATGGGAAGATGCTGGTCCAGGCCACTATGACGATTTACAAAGCTGCCGTGGAGAACTTCCTGCCCACTCCCTCCAAGTCACATTACGTCTTTAACCTGCGGGACTTCTCCCGGGTGATCCAAGGGGTGCTGCTCTGTCCTCACTCCCACATGCAGGTCAGTGTGGTCACTCTGTTACCAAGTCACTCAGCACTCCCTAACAATCAGAGCTCACTTCCTACGTGTCCAATCTGTGCGAGGCCTGGTGCTTAAGATTTTGAAAGCATGATCTTGTTTCATTCTCATGCCAACGGGGATTTGAGAATTGCCCCCTCCGGCACATCATTCAGAAAACCAACTCTGTTTTGCAGGAGGTAGAGAAGCTTATCCGGCTTTGGATTCATGAGGTCTATCGGGTTTTCTATGACCGGCTGATTGACGATGAGGACAGACAGGTCTTCTTCAACTTGGTGAAGGAAACCACCTCGAATTGCTTCAAGCAAACCATGGAGAAGGTCAGCCAGACCCTATGATCATTTGGCCTCAGAAATGGTCCCCATACTTGACCATGTTAGTCCAGGTTCCCTTCCCAGTGGAGACTCAGTGTGCTCTGACCCTCAAGCAATAGCATTGAGCCAACGAGTCACTTGATTTGGTGACACACCACTAGTCCCAACTGTGCTCCACTTCCCTGGTAACATATAGGGTTTGAAGCATTCAAAGTGATTGGCTATATGATGTTATGATGTTATTGTTTATTCATATTCAGGGTCAAATTAATTTGTGAGCTGAGAAAGGAGCCATAAATTTTCATGGTTTGATTGAGGCCCTGGTAAACCCAAGTAAAAGATTGTCATGGTTTCCAATTCCTGCATTTTTTTTCTCTTTCCCATTTCATATAAGAAAAGTTGTTTTAAGAATCATCTAGTTCTACCTCTATTTTTTAAAATTCTTATCCAAGGATATGTTTATTGATTTTAGAGAGAGGGTGAGGGGAAAGAGAGAGAGAGAGAGAGAGAGAGAGAGAGACATCAATTGGTTGCCTCTTGTGCACACCCCAACCCGGGACTGAACCTGTAACCTAGGATGTGCCCTGACCAGGAATTGAACCCACCACCTTTTGGTGCATGAGAAGATGCTCCAAGCAACTGAGCCACACTGGCCAGGGCTCGTTCTACCTTTATTTCTAAGAAACTGTGATTTCTCCATAGGAAAACTGCAAAAGTGTTTTCACGTTGCAGCCAGAGACCCGGAACAGAGTCCCCTCTCCCCCTGCCCGCCCCCCCACACACGCCCTCCCCTACCTCCCTGCTGGGGCAATGCAGGAAGAGGAAGCATCTAAAACATTTCTACTCTAGGCATGGAGTGGAGCCAGGGGAAGCGCCTGTACCTCTATTTGGCGAAGGAGCAAGTACTTTTAAAAATGGTGTCTTCCTTTGAGGCCTATGGGGAATCTTACAGTCTGACCACCAATGTTTTAACTACTTAGCAAGCAGACTGGCCCTCGCTTTACATGCCTTTCACTAATGTCCTTCCATCACAGTCTTTACAGCCATCAGACCCCCATATCATGGTTTGTTTTCTTTTTTAAACTGTTAATGAACCATGACTTTGAAGAATGTGCTCGAAGGAGATAAGCTCACCTCCTGGTCCCTTCCTCTACACGGCCCGTTGCCATCCAGGTTGGGCCACTGGCTGAGTGCCTGGCTGGGACTTACCTTTCCACAGGTTCTCATCCACCTGTCACCCACTGGAAAGATCGTTGATGACAATATCCATAGCCTCTTTTTTGGAGATTACTTCAAACCGGAGAGTGACCCCAAAATCTATGACGAGATCACGGACCTGAAGCAGCTCACGGTGGTCATGGAGTACTACCTGGATGAGTTCAACAACATCAGCAAGGCCCCCATGTCCTTGGTCATGTTCCGATTCGCCATTGAGCACATCTCCAGGATCTGCAGGGTCCTGAAGCAGGACAAAGGCCACTTGCTCCTGGTGGGCATCGGGGGCAGCGGGCGGCAGAGTGCCAGCAAATTGTCCACCTTCATGAACTCGTACGAGCTGTACCAGATCGAGATCACGAAGAGCTACTCAAACCTCGACTGGCGGGAGGACCTGAAGAAGATCATGCTGCAGGCCGGCGTGGCCACCAAGCGCACCGTGTTCCTCTTCGCCGACAGCCAGGTCAAGGACGAGTCCTTTGTCGAGGACATCAACATGCTTCTGAACACGGGCGACGTGCCCAACATCTTCCCTGCGGACGAGAAGGCCGACCTTGTCGAGAAGATGCAAACAGCAGCCAGGACAGCCGGCGAGAAGATCGACGCCACCCCTCTGGCTATGTATAACTTCTTTATTGAGCGGGTGAAGAAGAACCTTCACATTGTCCTTGGTAAGAAGGGAGAGACCCACACAGGCCGGGCCACTCACCTCCCCAGGCCTTTCCTCTGCAGCCTTCTGACTAGGATCTCTCTGGCCACTCCTGTCCTCTCCAGACCTTTCGGTCCCACTGAGCCAGGACGGGGTTTTCTCATAGATTGCAAATATGGTCATTGTATGTTCACACACATGCACACGTGCCCAAGAATTAAAACACTTGAATTGCTTTCTATTAGGCTGAAGACCCAAATTCCTCCCCTCTGGCTCTATAAGGCCCCCTGCCAGACTGTCCTCGTATCCTCTCCACTCTGGTCTCAAACCAAGTTTCCCTCTCTCTTTCTCCTTTAGCCACACCGACCTTCTCACACATCTACCTGTGCATCACCCTTTCTCTACCACTTTAAATCTAAATAAAAAATGAATGATACTTGGGGTATAGGCCCCAAAACTTATGGCTAGATGGGAGTGGAGACAAGCTGATGCCTCCATACCTCTGTCAGGAGCTATGTATGAGATCCCTAGCAAGCAGACCAAAGGGCTCCAGTCACTTGGCAAAAGGACCCTAAGGACCTGGAAGGGACAGTAATGGGAATGGGAGACCAGTCACTGATTCCCGTCACAGAACTTCATGAGAACATCCCATGACTCCCCCCACGCCCCAGGCACTCGTCATGACTATCCCAGTTACAGCCTCAGCGGGGAGCATGCCCACTCACCGGAGTCCTTGGTAAGACCCACCGGCTGCCCTGGGCCTCCGTGGAGGAAGGGGACTAATAAAGTCTGTTTCTCATTAGCCATGAGCCCAATTGGGGATGCCTTTCGGAACCGCCTAAGAATGTTCCCTTCCCTCATCAATTGCTGCACGATTGATTGGTTCCAGTCCTGGCCCACAGATGCCCTGGAGTTGGTGGCTAACAAATTTCTGGAAGATGTGGAACTTAACGACAATGTTCGGAGACAGTAAGTGTTAGCTGCACTTTAGTACCCCAAGCATATATTCCAAATTGAAAATCCAGATATTGGCTCTATTCTTGTTTTATGATTTCTCGATTTAGATTTAAAAGTCTTATTCTTTTAATCACACTTAGTTAGCTATTTAATAAATAAAACATTTTTTAAATTGCATTTAGTTAGCTATTTAATAAATAAAACATTTTTTCTGTAAAAGAGTAAACTGTATTGTTCGGATTGTCCTGGGATGTACTATTGCCGCAGCCAGAAGAACCTGAATATAGTGATATCGTTACTCAGCTGTCTTAGCGCTCTTATTCTCAGCAGGGCAGCCTCACTGCCAGGGCCAGGGGGGTGGAATGGATTCCTGAGGGTAAAGAAAACTTACTCTTGATGTGCAAAGCAAAGATCCACGAAAACAAATAAAAAGCTGGGATAAGGGAAGAGATAAGACTGTCAAACCCTGGGTGCCCCATGAAGGCCTGGGCCGTGCCACCTGCCCTATGTCCTTAGTGCAGGGGTGGGCAACCTTTTTGTGAGTGTGTGCCAAAACCAGCAAAAGCTCTGACTCAGAATTCTTCTGCGTGCCAACCCTAATTTTTTGAGAACATGTTACGCCTACTTGATATCTCTTAAGGTGTACATATGTGAAGAACATTGAAGAAATAATAAAATTCATTCGAGCGACAAAAACACAGTATATGATGATGAAAAATACATTTATTTTTTAATGTATACATGTACACTGATAGTCCGACAGAAAACTTTATGACTCCGTTTGATATTATCAGTGGGACTTTTGCTGCTGCATCACTGATGACAGAGATTTTACATCAGGTTTATATTTCATGACCTTCAGAGATATGCACAAGCTATTACTTTCATCCGTCAGGCTACTCCTATTATGAGACTTAACAAAATTCATCACTGAGAACAAAAATTTACAAGCGTATGTGGATGAAAACATGGAGAGTCATGCTGTTGCCAAGTTTTTTAAACAGAAAAAAATTTCTGGAATGGCATTCCAAGTCCTCAATAGTTCATTTTCGACACTATTGAAATTGCTCTTCCCCTCTCTCGTCAATCCATGTCTATGGTCTTTAAGATAACTTGTTATGTAAAATTATTTATTTATCTAAGATGCACCTACACTGAATTTATCTGAAAAATAAAAAAGTCGATATTAAGAAAAAAATTGTAAATGAAAGATTATAAGAGAGGGTTTCGCATGCCAGCAAAAGTTACTGGCGTGCCATGTTTGGCATGTGTGCCAGGGGTTGCCCACCCCTGCCTTAGTGCCTGGCAGGGGCCTGGGACTGCCATTGAATGAAGAAGCAGGCGGGGTTCGGAGTGGGCGTGGCTTTCAGTTCTGTCCTAAGAACCTTAGACTTTGTTCTGAAGGCCGGAAGATTTAGCCTGGGTCTGTAGGCCCATGAATAGAACTCAGGGGGTGAGTGAATATGAATGAGGAAAACTACATCTCATTCTTACATCCAGCTGAGATTTTGCATTTTCTTCCATGATGAATGTAGGCAGTAAACCCAGTAGTATTAGCAAGACCTGTGACTTTGTTACCAATAAAAATAACATGGGCTTTTTCATAGTCATTACAGATATTCCCTTCAAAACTGTGGTAGCTTCCAGGCATGCTGCCCAATTTTATTCAATGCAGCAGTTAGCAAACTATGATTCCTAGGCCAAGTCCAGTTTGCAGCCTGTTTTTTTTTTTGGGGGGGGGGGGTTGGTGGGTTTTTTTGTAAATAAAATTGTATTGGAACCACGCCCCCTTTTTCATACACAAGAGCAAAGTTAAGTCGTTGTGACAGAAAAAGTTTGCTGACCCTGATTTAACGCACTGATAAGCGTATATGTGACTATAAAACAAATTTGGTTTTTAAAATATTTTGAAAAACTCTATTTCAACATAGTTATTTTCCTGTGTGATCCTATTTTACTTTCTGTATTTACAAACATCATTCTGCAAAGTCCGGGGGCTTCGTCAGGCCCAAGGTAAGAGCTCCTGCCCAGCCTGGTGGCTCACAGGGTGACCGGGGTTAGGGTCACCTGATCCAAGATTGTTCAGTCAGCATAAAACCTCCCCAGCCCTTCTGCTGGCTCTGCTGACCTGCGTCCATCGGAGGATTTGGGACTCCATGGGCCCACCCAGGGCGCCTTCGCACATCCTCGCGTCTGTACCCAGAGCCACGCTGGTGTCTCTGGCCTCACCCACCGCCTCTGCCCTGGCAGGGTCGTCTCCATGTGCAAATACTTCCAGGAGAGTGTGAAGGAGCTGTCACTCGACTACTACAACACGCTTCGCAGACACAATTACGTCACCCCCACCTCCTACCTTGAGCTGATCCTAACCTTTAAGACCCTCTTAAATAGCAAGAGGCAAGAGGTTGACATGATAAGAAACCGCTACCTGACAGGCCTGCAGAAACTCCAGTTCGCAGCTTCCCAGGTGAGAATGGCCACCGCAGAGCAGGGGCGGAGGCTGAGGGCCGGTGGGCGCGGGGGGGGGGGGGGGGGGGTTGTCCAGGTGCTGCATTCAGGCCCAGCATCCCCACCCGCAGGACACCCTCACAGCTTCCTCCCAAGCCCAGCACACTGAGTTGTCTCTACTCAAGATTTTAATAGTTTGTTCATCGTGGATTTGGGGGGCATTAATTTTGACTTAAAATATTGCAACAAAATACTATGTATCATGGTACTCGTTCTCTGGTGCCCCCTTGAATATTGTGCCCAAGGTGAGTGCCTTGCAGGCCTACCCTGGCCCTGGCCCTGCCAGAAGCCACCAGTCAGGGTGAGGCCACAGTTAGGAGCAGGCTCTGTGCAATCAGAGTCCTGGGCTCCAGTCCCAGTTCTCAATTCACCAACTTCTTGGGACGTCAGCGTCCTCTTCTGCTGGTGGGTGATAGTCCGTGCTTTGTAGGCTGTCATGAGGACTTGAAACGCTGACACAAATATCAAATGCCTGGCGTGTGAGTTTGTATTCATTTGTGCTTGGACAGGCCATCTTGACAAGCCAACTAAAGTGAGAGCCACATTAAGACAGGGATTTTCAGCACCAGCACAGGCCGAGACAACTGAATGCTTGCCAGGAGGTTGGCCCGTGGCTGAGTCCAGCAAATCCATGAACACTGCAGCCCAGGGCCGGGGAGGCCGTAGGGGCGTCCTTCATGCTCTGTTCCTGGCTCTGAGCCGGTCCAACTGGGATCCTTTGCTTTTAGAGAGAGAGAATGGAGGTGCCAGGTCACACCCCCTGAGCCCCCAGGCCAGGGCTGTGTATAGGACAGCTCACTTGGAGACACCAAGACACAAAGAGGCCAGGTGACTGTCCACAGTCACGCAGCCCAGCGAGTCAGCGCCCCAAGAGGCCAGGCCGGAACTGAAAGTCAGACGCATGGTCCGGAGCCCTTGTCATGGCCCCGCCAGGGTGCCTGCGTCTCTCCCCGCGCTTCCCGGGCCTGGGCGCAAGGTCACAAACCCTCTTCACATAAGGACACAGAACCAGGGGGCAGTCCCAGCTCTGCATCGGGAACACCTAATGCGTTGAGTTGCCTGAGAAACGGCACCCCTCCCTCAGCAGCAGCCAGCTGCCTCCCATCAGAGGTGCTCACCCAGTTCGAATGTTTGGAGAGGGAAACGGCCTGCAAGTCCCTTCCATCCCAGGCATCTCAGCCGCACTCACGTGCTTCCTTCACGGACTTGGAAACAATGCAGGCTTTTCCCCGCGGCGAGCTCCTTGATCAGAGCGTCAGCCGATAAGCCAGGGTTGCAGGTTTGATCCCCGAACTCGGCACACACAGGAAACAATGCATAAATACATGGAACAGCAAATCGATGTTTCCCTCTTTCTCAAACAAATGAATGAATGGATAAATGAAGTGGATTTCCCCTTAACTTGCTCTTGCTCTCCCTCTCCTGCCCCCAACACTAGAAGGTGGGCTCAACAACGAGAAAGGCCTTTTGGTATGTTTTAAGTTTATGTGTCTGGTGCCGAGCAGGGTGCTGGAATCTGCAACGCCTGGTGCGAACCTCACTGAGCATGGAAAGACCCAGGCGACTCCAGCCAACAGCAGACCCCAGTTCTGCTGCAAATGCGTAGGTTGGAGGATGGTTCAGGCCGGCCTCGCGGTCATTTCACAGCGTCACGCTCGCTCCGTCTCCCTGCCAGGTGGCCGTCATGCAAGTGGAGCTGACCGCACTCCAACCCCAGCTCATCCAGACGTCCGAGGAGACCGCCAACATGATGGTGAGGATTGAAGAGGAGACCATAGAAGCCGATGCCAAGAAGCTCCTGGTGCAGGCGGATGAAAAGGAAGCCAACGCCGCTGCCTCCGTTGCTCAGGGCATCAAGGTATAAAGATCCGGGAGGCGGGGAGCCCGCACAGCTCTGCGGGACGTGTGGTCGGCCGTCCTGCAGGTGAGAAAAGTGAGGCTTGGAAAGGGCAGGCAACTGTCTCAGCAGCACCAGCCGCTGGGTGATGAGCTCACTCCCGCCCCCTGGCTGTTTCCAGGCAGCTGGACCGTGTTAGACAGTCGCTGTCTCAGAGTCAAGGCCTACGAGACCCAGTATGGCCGACCCTCGTCTCTAGGAGCCCCTCACTCTGCTTTGGCCATGCTGGTCTCCTGCCTGTTCTTTAAGAGGACACCAGGCACGCTCCGCCCAGGGCCCTGCACCGGCCGGCGGCTCTGCCCAGAGCACCCTTCCTCCAGACTGGGTACCACTCTCCTCCATCACGTCTTTGCTCACGTGTGCCTGGCATGTCATAGGGTGGAACGAACGTTTGTTGAGGACAGATTGTTGGCCTAGGGAACTCCGTTTGCCGGTCCTGGGCAGGCGTTTCCTGCTCAGCTATTGGAGGAAAGCCCGGCTGGCACTCCGTGAAGCTATGTATTTCTCAAAGCACTTTCAGCTGCCCAGCTCCACTAGCACAGCCCGGCAGCCTTGGGCGCAAGAGTGACAGGACGGTACCGCGAGTCAGCAGCATCACTTCCACAGCTGCACAGCCAGTCGGCGGGACCGGACCCAGGGGTGGCCTCAGCGTAGCAGACTTGGCCCAGCGCTCCCCATTAGCAGTTAGAAAACCCTTTTGGCCGTTCTTACAGCAGGAGCTTGGGCCAGTGTCTGGCTTCCAGGGTGAATAAATAACGGGGCGCCTCCTCCAGGACAGGCTTCCAGATGGCTCCCTCCAACGAGCCTGAGGCCTGGCCTCTCGGAGCTGCCCTGGGTCCAACCCCTGGTCCCAGTGTCACACAGTGAGGGTGTGGCCCAGGCGGCAGGGGACGCACTGTGACACACGCTTTTTTCTTTCATGATCTTGGAATAATTATCGACTTTTCAAAATCAAGAGACTGCAAGTAAAATGTCTAAAGTGTCAGCTTTTCTGAGAACAAAAGTCAAGCATCGGGCGACACGGGACCCCCTTCCTGGGTGCAGCCGTCAGGCGTGGACGGCGCTGCCGGTGGCGTCCCGTTCACAAGCCGCCCGCCCCTGCCAGCGTGTCGGCTGGCCTGGAGCGGGAGGCACATGAGTTTGAGCTCCTCCTGGTAGACTCAGGCACCTCAGGGCTCAGGATTTGCTCAGCTTTCGCACTGTAACCTGGGGAGGCTCAGGGGATACAAAGGCGTGTCACATGGCCCCGCACCCCGAGCTCACGGGCCCGTGTTAACCACCCGACAGAGGTTCTTTACCCTGTGCCAGGACCTGCCTGGAGGAAGGCCAGCCTGTCGCCAGGCGCGGGTGCCCACAGCCAGGCCTCTGCTGTGCAGTGTGAGGGGAGCAGAGGCCCCTGGGCAGGAGGGGCGGGGAGGGTGCAGAGCGACCCGCACACTCACTCCTGGTTTGGCTGGGGAGGGAGGGCCGTGCTCTGCCAACCCCCAGGACAGGAGTGAGGTTGGCAGGTGAGTCGGGGAAGGAGGCTGTGCTGTGTGAGTGCCCGAGGCTTTATGGGGAGCCCAGTCCCTTTCTGAGCCCCAGGGCTGCAGTCCTGGGCTGGTTTCACCTCCTGAGGGAGACCCTGGAGGGCACCCCACAAGGAGATGAGGGGACTGGCCGCCAGAACGCAGGCCCCACAAGTACAGCAGTGGCTTAAACTGGCTGATTCTTTTAAGTTAATGAATCATTTTTCCTAGTGAGGACAAGTGATGCCAGGATTACTGCAGAGCTGGGCACGTTCCAGCCGTGTCACTCAGCCCTGCTGGGAAGTCAGCTGAGCCCTGGCCAGTGTGCTCAATGGTTAGAGCGTCTGCTGTTGCATCAAAGGCTCTTAGGTTTGATTCCCAGGCAAGAGCATGTACCTGGGTTCGATCCCTGGCCCTGGTGAGGGCGTATTCAGGAGGCAACCAATCAATGTGTCTCTCTCACATTGATGTTTCTCTCTCTCTCTCTCTCTCTCTCTCTCTCTCTCTCTCTCTCTCTCTCTCTCTCTCTTTCTTTCCCTTTCTTTCTCCCATCCTCTTCCCTTCCACTCTTTCTAAAAATTAATGGAAAAAATATCCTCAGGTGAGGATTAACCAAACAACAAAAACCAAAAAAAGTCAACTTTAACTCGGTTTTTATCATTGTCATCATATCATGGTTGCAATTTATGTCATGCTTTTAAAAAAATTTTTAACATCATATCCCAAATGTCATAGAGTCACTTTAATGACCATGTTAGGCAGACGGTTTACCATCAGGTAGCCCCCCTCTGGCCCTGCCCCCTCTCGGTGCTTTGGGGTGCTCTGGGGGTGCCCCAGATTTGCCCCAGGAAACTGCAGAGCAGATTCACCTGGAGCTTGAAGTGCAGTGCCCAGGCCCCACCCAAGCCGAGGACCAGACTCTCTGGGTGGCCTGGGGAGGAGCACCCACTGCGCTCAGGGTTGGAATCACCTGGCAGCAATGTCACGATGAGCGCGAGTTTGAGACGCCTGACGAGCGAGCAGCTGGAACCCAGGCCTGGACCCTGAAGGAGAGCCGTGGCTGGGCCGCAGGGAGGCAGGGTGTGGGTCCCCGACATGAACAGAACCAGGGCAATGTGGCGCCCGGGCACCCGGGGAACCCAGAGCGGTGGCCAAGCCGATGCCTTCTGGTCCCTGCGCCAGCTCTGCAGCTGCCGTGAGGGAGGCAGGGCCGGGCTGGTTCTTCCTCTGCCTCCACTCAGTGCACATCCCGTGGCTGACGTGGGGCCAGTGGAATGGCCCAGGCCTGGCCATTTATTTATTTAATACAGGGATATGGACATGGCTTGCTTATGGGTGGGGGGTGTTTGACTGTAATGTAGCTAAATAAATCATTGCCATCCTCTATAATAAAAGGGTAATATGCAAATCAACCAAACTGCTGAATAACTAGTCACTATGATGCGCACTGACCACCAGGAGGCAGACGCTCAATGCAGGTGCTGTCCCTGGTGGTCAATGCGCTCCCACAGGGCGAGTGCTGTTCAGCCACAAGCTGGGCTGACGGCTGGCGAACATAGTGGTCAACCTCTGTGGCAGTGGTAAGGACGTCCAACTGATGGCTTAGGCCCGCTTCCCACAGAGCGTGGGCCTAAGCCATCAGTTGGACATCCCCTGAAAGCTCCCAGACTGTGAAAGAGCACAGGCTGGCTGAGGGATACCGCTCCCCCCACCAAGTGCACAAATGTTGTGCACCAGGCCTCTAGTAGGTTTCTAAGAGAGCGGAAAACCTACAATAAAGAATCCATGACACACGTACCCATACATGCATACATACACACACACATATGTGGAAAGCAGGACCACCTGTGTCGGTTTGCCCGTCATCATAACCTGTAGGATCTAGACGCCAGGGCTCGCTGCTCTGCCTCAGACTCAAGCTCCCCGTGGAGTCTGCTCACCGGCTGGGGATCACCTGGGCTGCGGGCAAAGCTGGGAGTCAGGCTTGGAGCTTGGTGCCATACCTGACCAGCTGCGGAAACTGAGCTAACTCATTTGCTTCCTGAAACCTTGTTTTTCTTTTTCTTTCTTATTTTGTCATTAGAACTCTAACTAATCTATAAGATCCCTTCCTGTTCTAAAAGTTTCATAATGTTAAGCTTTCTTTTTTTTAATTGAGATGTAACTCACATATCATTAGATCCACCCTTTTAAATTATGCAATTGTGGCTTTTCGCATTTTCACAGAGTTGTACAACCACTGGCATTATTTAAATCCAGACTATTTTCCTCCCCACAAGCAGCCCCAACTCCCCTCCGGCCCCTGGCAGCCACTGGCCGACTTCCTGCCTCACAGGATTTCTCTGCACATGCATGTATATGGGATCACGGCGGCCGGGGTTCTGTGTCTGGCTCCTGTCACTCAGCATGGAGTGTTCAAGGCTTATGTCTGTGTTAGTTCATAAATCAGTGTTTTTATGGCTGATATTTCATTGTGTTAATTTTGTTTTTAAATGAAGAAATAATGTCTCCTCCCAGATGTCACTAGCCAACTCCCATCTCTATGCCTGTTCCTCACTCCTACGTAGACTCGACCTTGCATCCCCCTGAGCCGTGTCCTGTCCCTGCCCCTGCCCCTGCCCTTGCCCGTCGCTGAGCCGCAGGGATCCCGCCCCTCCCCGCTCAGCTCCCCGAACCTTCATCTTCCCTGGACTGGCCCTGACCCTCTTCCCATCTGTCACTCACCTGTGAAGACTCATCCTTCATCGCTCAACCCATCCTTGGTCCCCACTACATATATCTCTTGGGAATTTTTTTAAAAACAAAGGCTTGCAGAAACCGGTTTGGCTCAGTGGATAGAGTGTCGGCCTGCGGACTAAAAGGTCCCAGGTTCGATTCCGGTCAAGGGCATGTACCTTGGTTGCGGGCACATCCCCAGTAGGGGGTCTGCAGGGGGCAGCTGATCGATGTTTCTCTCTCATCGATGTTTCTAACTCTCTATCTCTCTCCCTTCCTCTCTGTAAAAAAATCAATAAAATATATTTAATAACACACACACACACACACAAACAAAGGCTTGATTTTTTTAAAGATTACAAACCATCTGAATCCCTAAATGCCCAAGGCATCCAGGCTGCAGCCCAAGGGCCGGGCCGGCCTCCCTGCCCCAGGGCCCTGGGCACCTTCCCGGAGGAACGGCCGTGGGCAATGCCTCTGCCCACCCCCGCCCGGACGGTTTTCTCCAGGAGCAGAGCCTCATCCTCCCCCGTGCCAGGCATGCCAGCGCTGCGCTCACCCCTTTGTCCCCGTGTGCCCGCAGGACGAGTGTGAGGGGGACCTGGCCGAGGCCATGCCAGCACTGGAGGCCGCACTGGCTGCGCTCGACACCCTGAACCCAGCGGACATCTCCATGGTGAAGTCCATGCAGAACCCCCCCGGCCCCGTCAAGCTGGTCATGGAGAGCATCTGTGTCATGAAAGGGCTGAAACCTGAGAGGAAGCCGGACCCCAGTGGCACGGGTAACCCGCCCAGCGCGCACACAGACACACACACACACACACACACACACCCGCCCCACAGGCAGTGTGCGCAATCTCGGAGGAAGCGAGAGGGGCGCCAGCTGTGCGTGTGCTCCAGACCAGAGAGCTCCCTGTGCCTCCTCACCGCCCCTCTCCTCCCAGGAGCCAGGAAAATGCTGGCATCGCAGGAGAGCTGAGCAGTCAAAGCTCCTGCCTGCAAATCATGACAAAGACGAAGGTCAGGGAGACCCACAGGCACATAGACACAAAGAGATCATGAACAGGGAGAGATCCGAGGGAAGGAATTAGGAGGCGGATGGAGACAGCGACAGAGAGAGAGGATGGGGAACAGACTCAAGCACAGTGTCAGACAGAGAAACGGAAGAGACGACAGGGAGGCTGTAAAGAGAAACAGATGAAGACAGAAACACAAAGGTTGCCAGTGAGAGAAATGGAGACGGACGCAGAGGTGCAGAGACAGAGAGACGTGCAAACGTAGAGCAAGTGGAAGAAGAGAGACAAGGAGACAGACACGACGGGAGAAGAGGGAGGAGGAATATGAGATGGTAGAGGAGAATCTGAGGCAGAGAGATGAGCAGAGGGAGGCGGAGGCAGGCTGGGAGGGAGGTGGGGAGACAAGGATTCCAGGGAGAGAGGAGAGCGCCTTATATAAGTGAGACTAGCCGCATTAATAGGTAAATGTTCAGTCTCCTTAAAATCAGATTTCCATGTAGGGTCTTGTATGAAGACAGGTGCCTTGGAATTGAACGAGGTTGAGGCTTCCGCTTCCCATTGCTTAGCATTCCCTCTTTCCTGGTGGTGGTGGCCGCAGTCCCATGAAGGAGACGCAGAAGGAATGGGGAATGGACAAGCCGGTGTGGACTTGACAAGGGCCGTTAGGGCAGCAGGTGCGGGGCGTTCAGTGGGGCTGAGCGAGGTGAGCCAGCCAGCACATCCCCACTCGGGCACCCAGGACCCGCGGGGCATGAAGAGGCTGAAGCCGGCCCTGCCGGCGCCTCTTTGAGAGCCGTGGGATCCTCACTCAGTTGGCCTGGGCATGGCCTCTGTGTGAATTTGTATTTTTTTTGAACTCCTGTGTGGTTCGAAGGTGCAGCCAGGGTGTAGAACGGTGCACAAACCATAGCCAGGCCCCAGAAGTCATTTCTCTTCTTGGGTCATTGGTGATCCACACAGGACCCATTTTTCGCCTCTCTAGCTCAAAGGCAAAGCAAATTGTGTGCACTACTCACCTAACCTGCAGCATTCAGCCAGGACAGTGGGCTGCAGCCAAAGAGCAATCGAGGTAGTTCTGGGCATCCTGGATTTACGTGGCGCGTGTCACCCTCCTGACGGTAAACAAAACCTCCATGGGAATGTTTGACTGCTGTGCTTGAGTTAGAAACAGGACACATTTGAACTGTTGTAATTAATATGATGCCTCGAGTACAGCTTTTTTAATGCTCACCCAAGGACTTTTTCATTGAGTTGAGAGAAAGAGGAAGGGAGAGAGAGAGAGAGAGAGAGAGAGAGAGAGAGAGAGAAGGGAAAAAACAAACATCACTGTGAGACAGAAGCATCAATCGGTTGCCCGACCGGGGGTGGAACCTGCAACCTAGGCATGTGCCCTGACCTGGAATCAAACCCTCCACCGTGGACGACGCTCCAAACAACTGAGCCCGTAGCCAGGACTCATGGACGCGTGTTAGGATGAGCGATGGTTACAGTGCCATGAGCCAAAAGGCCTCCAACCTTTCCAGCCGGTCAGCCTTTCAGGAGCCGCCTGGGATGAGGTCAGGGCTCACTCAGCCCCGGGTCAGCGTGACGAGGTCTGAGGAGAACAGGCCCGGCCTCGTCTTGGGCAGGTGGCAGAGGGCCTCTGTCCAGCTGCAGTCTTCTTCCCCCCCTCGCCTTCTCTTGGGCCCCCACTCACTCACGAGGAGGACGCTTTGGGTTCCATCCAGTCCACCTCCCAGACGCGAAAAAGAATATTTAAAACACATGCCCGTGACTCCTTTGCCCTCTCCATCTATGGCTGGGATGAGGGGCAACATTCATTCAATACAGACCGATGACCGAGTCTCAGGCACTGTGCGGAGAACAGTAAACACAGACCCCTCACCGCTGTGAGGGAGAGGCCGCAATAAAAAGTAAGCAAAAAGTCACAGCTTGCAACAGATGCTGTAAAGAGAACAGACGCTCTAGCTGCTGAGATGAAGGGCAATGCTGGGGGAGGGGTGCAGGGGCCGCTCGTTGGGGCTCATCTAGGGAAACCCCTCTGTGGCCCGTGAGGGTGGTTTCTAAAATGAGCCCCCCGTCTGGTCAGGAGCCAGCTACAGACATGCGCAGCTCGTGTAGGGAAGCCTCGGACAGCGAGGCGCTGCAGGAGGCCCTTCATGACTGGCGTCCGAAGAGCAAGGCAGCGATGAGGGGTGCGGTCAGTAGGCCTCCCAGACCATGGTGAGGAGCTTAGACTTTCCTTTTCTTATTTAGATTTTGTATCTTTAAAGCAGCTTTAAGTTCACATCAAAGAGGTTTCCCATATTCCCCTGCCCTCACCCATGCACAGTCTCTCCCATCCATTATCAACACCCGCCACCACAGCACACCTACACGGACACATCAGAATCACCCAAAGCCCATAGTTTACACGATTGAATGCTCTTGGAGGAGCACATTCTATGGGTTTGGCCAAACATATAAGGACAGCTCCATCGTTATGGTCTCATACAGAGTATTTTCTCTGCCCTTAAAGTCCTCTGTGGGATTTGAATTTTTTTGCCAGATCCGAGGAACCGTCACTGCAAAGCTTTAAGTCTCAGCCAGAAATCTTAATGATAGTCTTATGCCTTTGCTCACCTGACAGGCAAAATGATAGAAGATTACTGGGGGGTATCAAGAAAGGTGCTTGGCGATCTGAAGTTCCTGGAGAGCCTTAAGACGTATGACAAAGACAACATCCCCCAAATGATCATGAAACGGATCCGAGAGAGATTTATCGACCACCCAGATTTCCAGCCGGCCGTCATTAAAAACGTGTCATCTGCCTGTGAGGGTCTGTGCAAGTGGGTGAGAGCCATGGAGGTGTACGACCGCGTGACCAAGGTGGTGGCTCCCAAGCGGGAGCGGCTGAAGGAGGCAGAGGGAAAGCTGGACATCCAGATGCAGAAGCTGAACCTGAAGAGAGCGGAGCTGAAGCTGGTGGAGGACCGCCTCCAGGCCCTGAACGATGAATTTGAGGAGATGAACATCAAGAAGATGACTTTGGAAGAAAACATCGATATCTGCTCCCAAAAGCTCATCAGGGCAGAAAAGCTCATCAGCGGTCTTGGGGGAGAGAAGGAGCGATGGACAGAGGCTGCCCGGCAGCTGGGGATCCGCTATACTAATCTGACCGGGGATGTGCTGGTGTCTGCGGGGACTGTGGCTTACCTAGGGGCCTTTACCGTGGATTATCGGGCCAAGTGCCAAAATCAGTGGCTGGCCCAGTGTAGCAAGAGGGTCATCCCCGGCTCCAGTGACTTCAGTCTCAGCAACACGTTGGGGGATCCCATCAAAACCCGAGCCTGGCAGATCGCCGGGCTGCCTGTCGATTCCTTCTCCATCGACAACGGCATCATTGTGTCCAATTCCCGACGCTGGGCCTTGATGATTGACCCTCAGGGGCAGGCCAACAAGTGGATCAAGAACATGGAGAAAGTGAACAAGCTGTCTGTCATCAAGTTCTCGGACAGCAACTACGTGAGGACACTGGAGAATGCCCTGCAGTTTGGCACCCCTGTCCTACTAGAGAACGTGGGGGCAGAGCTGGATGCCTTCATTGAGCCCATCCTGCTCAAGTCCACATTCAGGCAGCAAGGGGTCGAGTACATGAGGCTGGGTGAAAACATCATCGAATACTCCAAGGACTTCAAGCTATACATCACGACCCGCCTGAGGAACCCACATTACCTCCCTGAAGTCGCTGTGAAAGTCTGCCTCCTCAACTTCATGATCACCCCCCTGGGCCTCCAAGATCAGCTGCTTGGCATCGTGGCTGCCAAGGAGAAGCCAGAACTGGAAGAGAAAAAGAACAAGTTGATTGTGGAAAGTGCCAAGAACAAGAAGCAGCTAAAGGAAATTGAAGACAGGATCCTAGAGATCCTCTCCTTGTCTGAGGGCAACATCCTTGAGGATGAGACTGCCATCAATGTTCTGTCCTCCTCCAAGGAGCTGTCTGAAGAGATCTCCGAGAAACAGGAAATTGCTTCGGTGACAGAAACGCAGATTGACCAGACTCGGATGGGCTACAAGCCGGTGGCTGTCCACTCTGCCACCATCTTCTTTTGTATCTCTGACCTGGCCAACATCGAGCCGATGTACCAGTACTCCCTGACATGGTTCATCAACCTCTACATGCAGTCGCTGGTGCACAGCAAGAAGAGTGACGAGCTGGACCTGCGCATTGAGTACATCATTGAGTACTTCACCCTCAGCATCTACAACAATATCTGCCGCTCTCTGTTTGAGAAGGACAAGCTGGTTTTCTCCCTCCTCCTGACCATTGGCATCTTGAAAGAGAAAAAGCTAATTAACGAGGAAATTTGGTACTTTCTCCTCACTGGCGGCGTGGCCCTGGACAACCCCTTCCCCAACCCAGTTTCTGAATGGCTGTCTGAGAAAGCGTGGGCCGAAGTGGTTCGTGCATCCTCGTTGTCAGGGTTGAAAGGCCTGATGGAACATTTGGCAGAAAACGCTGATAAATGGAAGCTCATCTATGACTCAGCATACCCCCACGAGGAGAAGTTCCCTGGCATTTGGAAGTTCCTTCAAGGATTGGAGAGGATGGTGATCCTGCGATGTTTGCGGCCCGACAAGATGATCCCGGCCACCCGGGAGTTCATTGCTGAGCACATGGGCAACGTGTACATTGAAACCCCTACATTTGACCTCCAGGGGTCCTACAATGACTCCAGCTGCTGCACGCCCCTGATTTTTGTGCTGTCTCCCGGCGCAGACCCGATGGCAGGTAAGGGTGGACTGTGGTATGAAGAGCCCAAAATGTGAAAGGATGGCAATAGCATCCCTTTTAGCAGGCGTCTCCAATTCAGATGGCTCTGAAGGCCAGCAGTGAATAGGCCGGGGGGCAGGGGGGCGTGGCGACTGCAGGTTTCTTTCCGCCTAAAGGGCCAGCTGCTACTCCACCTTCTGTGCCCTCTGGTGCTGTGAGCCAGATCATCTGATTTTTTTCAAGAGAAACAAGAAATGCAAAAAGCACTCCTTTTGACATCTTGATAACTCATTCAAATGTTTTCTTAAAAATTGTGCGAGGGCAAAGCTGTGGCTAGATTTAGCCTGGCTGCTAATTGGCCACCTTGGTTTTAAACCATTTTTTCTGACTATCTCAGCTGGGCTTTCCTCTTTTCTTTTAATTTTTTAACTTTTTGGATAATTAATCCTGTGAGTCATGATTTAAAAACAACCAAACAATGCCATAAGGTGTAGAACTGTGGCTCAACCAGGGCCATTTTGCCCTCAAGGAACATTTGACAACGTGGAAAGCATTTTTGTTGTCACAACTAGGGGTGCTACTGGCATCTACTAGGTAGAGACCAAGGTGCTGAACACCCCACAGTGCACAGGGCTCAGCAGTGGATCATCCGGCCCCGCCTGTCAGGGGAGCTGAGGCCGAGGAACACTTCTGTAGAGTGAAGGTGCCGCCTCCTCCTAGTGCTCCCAGGAGTAGCCACTGTTACCAGGTTGTGTATTTTCCCAGGAATCATTTGTGCTTATTAAAGGGTGTGTGTTGTTTTCAGGAATTAGTTTTCTGTTCCGTTGAGGGATTGCAAAGCTTTAGTTGTCTCTGTTGCTGAATGAAGGAAGAGTGTCAGAAACGCAAATGACAAGGTTGGCGTGTTGGGAGAAGGCCGAGGGGTGTGACCCGCACCTGACCCAGGCGGAGCCAGCACCTGCCCCCAAAGGCAGTCAGAGGTGGCAGCTGGGAGCCACGGGTCTCCTTTCCAGGTTCCTGTGCCAGTACGTTATCGCCAAAGGTCAGCTGGGGCTGTCACAACCAGTCCCAAAGGCGGGTGCCTCGAACGGCAGACTGGTTCCTCCGGTCCTGGAGAACAGAAGTCCACGCCCAGGGCGCGGTGGCGGCCGCTGCTGAGGCCTCTTCACGCTCACTCGTGGCCACCTGCTTCCTGTGTTTGTACAGGCTCTTCCCCCTCTGCCTGTCCTCATCTCCTCGTGTAAGGACACCAGTCATAATGGGTTAGGACCCACCCTCTTGACCTCATTTCAATTTAACTACCTCTGTAAAGACCGAGGTCCTGGGAGTCAGGACTTCAAGATATGGATCTGGGGGGACGGGATTCAGCCCACAGCAGAGTCCGTGTGTAATCCTGGGGGCATCAGTTCTCCCATTTGTTGTCTGTGCGGACGGTCCCTGAGCGTGGTTGGTGGCTGGTGGTAGTTTACTGTGCGTTCACCAACAGCAGCGTGTGTTGTTTTGTGGGGGTCTCGCTGGCGTGGGTTTCAGGAGTGCCCTAACTGAATAGTCCATGGACGCAAACAACGGTGCCCGGGTGACCGTTCCAGGCCAGTGTATGGGGAGTTTCTGTGGCGTGGGCTGCGTGCTCTGGTTCTCACTGGAGGGTGGATTTTCCCATCCAGGCTCCAAGCCAGCGGCAGCTTCCACGGTGCTGCTTGAGCCAGTGGCCAGATTTCTGCCCTTCTCTCCACGAAGGCGCAGCCCTTGGAGGACCCTACCTTTATTTTTTTTAAACTCAGTTCCAGCACCCCACTTCTTTTGAGTGCAAAGTTATGCCCATCTCCCGTGGGCAAACAACCGCTTCTAAGCGGGTTAGATGTCGTGTGGTGTTTTCCAATGGGGAAATCCTTTGCAACCATGACAAAGAATAGGGCCTTCACGCATGGACTGACAGGGTATTCTGAGTGAAGGAAGCACATGTGAGGTCTACAATTGGTGTGAGTATAATTGTATTCCGCATGACTGAAATGCAGAAATGTCTCTGGGAAGACTCACAAAACCTAGTAGCATTGCTGCCTCTGAGGGAGAGAGAAGTGAGACTTACCTGAAATTTTGCTGTACAAACACCTGTTTTTCCCAGTAAAATAAACTCCTAAAATCCCAGTTCCTTGTCCTTTGGCTCTGTGCTCACCTCTCTAGTTTTGATCTCTGTCTTTATTTTTGGCACCTGGGAATTTCTCTTTCCTTCAACCCTGATTTTTTTCAGTTTCTGTCATTTTTAAAAATCAATAATGTCTGTATATTCAGAGCAAAAGAGGGACCAATAGTGTCTTTGCGCTCCATCTTCACCAAAGTCTAAAATTTCCCCGGAGACTTGCTTATTTGTAATTATCAGCAGTCAGTGGGTGTCTTTTGGAGCCAGAATTGTAGCGTGGGCCTCCTGTGACGTGACTGTTAATATGGTCTTCGCTGGCTCATTCTCTTAAAAGCCCCTTTTCCTCCTGGCCCCAGGCCTGCTGAAGTTTGCGGAGGATCTTGACATGGGAGGCACCAAAACACAGATCATATCCCTGGGCCAGGGCCAAGGCCCTATTGCGGCCAAAATGATCAACATCGCCATCAAAGAGGGGACCTGGGTGGTCTTGCAGAACTGCCACCTGGCCACGAGCTGGATGCCCGCCCTGGAGAAGATCTGCGAGGAGGTGATCGTCCCTGAGAACACCAGCGCCAGCTTCAGGTGAGGGGCTCCCACGCTGCCTGTCCTGCGCGGTGCGGCTCCCGGCACCCTGCTGGTGGCAGGGAAGGCGACGACGACCAGACACAGTTCCGCCCTTGGGAGGCTCAGTCTAGCAGAAGGCAGCCTGCAGAGGAACAATGTTCATGTTCTAAGAAGGGCCCTGGGACACGGAGGGGGAAGGGAGAGTCGGGGAGACCTACTTGGAGGACTGATATTGGCCTGGGGTTTTGAAAGGTGAATAGGAGTTCGCCAGGAAGGACATTCCAGGCAGAGGGGACAGCATTTGTAAAAAGCAAAGATGGTGTTAGGGAAGCACCAAGAAGCTATGCTGTGACCCTGGTGTGAGATGATGTTGAGGGGCGGTGATAGGAAATGTGTCTGGAAAGGTACATTAAATGTCAGCAAATCTGATGCGTAACATTCTTTGTCTTTAAAAATATCTCACCTGTAGTCTAGGCTCCGCCATCCTTGCTCTGGCCTATTTCTCAGGCGCCATGAAACACTGGAAACAGCTATGTGTTTTTGTGAACTTTAGAGCCCAGCGAGTAGGCGTGGCTGTGCATTTGCAGAGCGAGGAGATGGACCAGACAGACTTCAAAGCCCCTTTCAACGCCCGTGTGCAGTAGTGCTCTCGGTCCAGCAGGGCCAGCCATACAGCCGGGGCCACACCCAGGCGACTGCTTGGTGTTGTCTGGTGTATAAGCTAAGAATAGTTTTTACATTTTTTAATGGTTGAAAAAAATCAGAAGAATAATACCTCATGACAGATGAAAATGATATGAAATTAAAATGTCATTGTCTAGCTATAAAGTTTTGTTGCGATACAGCAATGCTCACTTATATATTATCAAGGATCAAGGATGCTTTCATGCTGCAGGTAATGTGGCAGCAACATCTGCCTGCAAAGGCTGAGCCTTACTATTTGATCCTTTATAGCAGTGATTCTCAACCTTCTGGCCCTTTAAATACAGTTCCTCATGTTGTGACCCAACCATAAAATTATTTTCGTTGCTACTTCATAACTGTCATGTTGCTACTGTTATGAATCGTCATGTAAATATCTGATATGCAGGATGGTCTTAGGCGACCCCTGTGAAAGGGTCGTTCGACCGCCAAAGGGGTCGCGACCCACAGGTTGAGAACTGCTGCTTTACAGAGACTTTGCCAACTCTTGCTCTACCCCAAAGCCTGGTGGATGTTTTAATTTTAGTCATGTCTGCCTGAAAATAGGAAAGTGTTTAGTGTTTATTTACAAAGCCAGACTAGGCCATAGTTGACTCTATTCATGTAAGACTCAGGTAAGATTCATGGAAGAGTTTAAGTGGGATCTACTAGTTTCAAGAATTCTGTCTGGTTTGGGATGATGAGTTGATTCATTGACCATTAATGACACACTCAATGAAGAAAAAATTATTCATTAAGGTCCTCAATACTATGTTCCTAATCCAAAAGGCATGAGCTCAGGTACCTACAGGAGCCAGGAATGTCCTGCAGATGAGGGAGGGGGACTAGGCACAGGAATATTCCACTTTCCACACCACAGTAGCAGCCGTCCAGGTCGTCAGCCTCCGCGCTGGGCACAACCAGGGAGCGGGAGCGGTGGGGACTCAGGAAAGAGAAGCCACGCCATTAGGGAGAGACGAGCAGCCCCTGCTCGTGCCGCTGGTGTTGCCATGCAGGAACGCAAGCCTCTTGTGATTGGATGTTGTCGTTATTTAAAGGGTATCTAGGGATCTAGACTTTTAAAAGAAAACCCGCTTTCTCGGAGGTGACTTTGGTTAAAACACAGCGCCAAGAAGGGAACTCCATAGATTCTCTTAATTTGAAGAAAGTTAGAGGGAAAGGATGAAGAACCAAGATGGCGGCGATATAGGCAGACGCGTCCCAGGTCGTGTCCCGGAGCAAATGGAATGAACAGCTGAAACTAGTAACACCCACACCGAATTGGCGAAATTGCTCAGCTGGTGAGAGGGTTTGCAGCCGGGAAGAGCAGAACTCCCCTGGAAAGGTAAAAAAAAAAAACAGGGATTTGGGCAGGAAAGTTTGCCAGACCTCTGAGCCCAGAGAGTCGGAGGGAGACCGCGTGGCAGACAGCCGCGTCCCCTGGGACAGGCACAGCCCCTGACGGGGGGAAAGGAGAACCGCGGGATTCCTGGCGCCGCCAGGGAAATTGAGAGCTGGGTTCTGTGACCGCGGAGGACTGAGCCTAAAGGGGGCAGCCTGAAGAGCTGACCTGACCATGCAGTCCCGGTAAGAGAAGAAGCTTACAGAAACCAAGCCTTCCCCATTTCCGCAGCCGGCGTTTGTTTGTCTGTTTTCACTGAATCCTGTTCATGGGACATTTCGGATACAGACACTCACCTGTGCTGAAGAGAGGGAGAGTGTGCGGAGGAGTGGAATCTGGGGAGAGACTGGAGAGAGAGGGGGAGCCGGGAGAGGTGGCAGCGAATTGAGTGCTGAGACACCCCTGAGCCCAAGACTGGGGCAGCCATTCTCTCCAGAGAGTGAGGCTCCTCCCCCCGGCCCCCAGGCAAGGAGCACAGCCACACCCAGATTCCACCCTGTACGAGATCAAGGATTAAAATAACCTTATCAGTCCCTGGGAGTTAACAGGGTCTGGCCTATAGAGGGATTTTCAATCCCAGCAACAACATAGCGCCGGTAACTAACTATTACGCAGTCAGCTCTGGGCAGTGAACTTCCACTGGAAAGAGAGGCCCTATAGCCCCAGAGGCCAACCCCAGAACACTGCCACCCAGAGGCTGACCCACAAACTGACTCTTTGCTAAACACAAAATAAGGCAGTCTGGGAAATAAATGCGACCTGCTTTAAAATAAGGACTGTGGTTCACAACACAGAGGAACAGTATATCGCAGGGAAACTCAACACTCTCCTGAATACCTGGAAGGTCTAAGGCGAGCCACACTGAAGAATAGAAGAACCGAAGGACCTTCACTACTGCATTTTTTTTCCTCTTTTTTCACTTTTTAACTAAGAAATCAATTTTTTTTTATTATTTTTTTTTCTGTTCTTTTTTTTTCTTTTTCCATCACCTGATTTTACCCTTTTAATTACTACCTTCTTATTTTTTAACCAGTATTATTACTGCTACCATTTTACCATTTTTTAAAGTGCCATTTTATTTTCTCTTTATTTTATTTTGGGATTAGTGTTCTCCATTCTATTTTCATTGTTATATTATTGGTTGTTTCTAGTTTGCATTCATATCCAGGGAGCTGTTGCTGGAATTTGTTGGGATTAATGGCTGTTCTATAGGAGTATTCTCCTCATATAAAAAGTCTCTTCCCCTCTTCCACTTCATTCTCTCTTTTCGCTCTTTTTTTTTTTCTTTTCTTTTCTTGCTTTTATTTTCCCCCCTCCTTTTTCCCGATTTCATTTTTGCACTCCTTTTTTTGGTCCTTACTTTTCTTTTCTTTTTTTTCTTTTATCTTTTTCTCTTCCTTCTTCCTTATCCCCTAATTCTCTTAATTCAGGTGGTCACCTTTATTTGGAGTTATTAATATCGTGAATATATTTGTGTATAGTGCCTGGTACGTGGTGCCTTGTTGTGTTGTATTTTGTGCCTTTAAATCAATGCAGCAGATCCAAGCAACAGCAACCTCCTGAGCACCACATCCTCTGCTGAGGAACAGCAGCTGTACGTGAAACCTCGCCCCACCAGCCAGAAGAGCCACCACAGCTGTGAACAGCACCCACCAGAGGAGCTGCTGCCAACTGAAGAGCAGCTGCTACCGCAACCGCCTGAAGAGCAACCACAGACCAAGGAGTCACTGCCACCCAGGGAGCAACCACTGAACGACTCAACATCTAGATATGTCAGTGAAATCAAACATGGGTAGACAAAGAAACCCCCAAAGGAAAGAGAAGGAGGACTCTCCAGAAAAGCAGCTAAGTAATACAGAGGCATGCAACATGACAGATAAAGAATTCAGAATAAGGGTCCTAGAGTGCATAAACCGGATGGAGGAAAAAATCGACAACCTCTGCAAGAAGCAAGAAGAAACAGATGAAAAAATCGATAACATATGGAAGAAGCTAGAAGAAACGGATGAAAAAATCGATAACATATGGAAGAAGCTAGAAGAAACAGATGAAAAAATCAACAACTTAAGTAAGACCCAAGAAGAAATGAAGAGTGATATAGCTGCAATGAAAAACTCCATTGAAAGTATCAACAGTAGACTAGGAGAAGCGGAGGACCGAATTAGTGAATTAGAAGACAAGGAAGCAAAACACACCCAAAATGTACTGCAATTGGAGAAAAAAATTAAAAGACTGGAGGAGAGCCTAAGGGAGCTTTGGGACAACATGAAACGAAACAACATACGAATAATAGGAGTACCAGAACAACAGAAGGATGAACAAGGATTAGAAAACCTACTTGAAGAAATAATATCAGAAAACTTTCCTGAGGTGGGGAAGAAAAAAGTCTCACAAGCCCAGAGAGTCCCAAACAAGGTGAACCCGAAAAGACCCACACCAAGACACATCATAATCACCATGGCAAATGTTCAGGACAAAGAGAGAATCTTACAGGCTGCAAGAGAGAGACGGAAAGTTACATACAAGGGATCTCCCATTAGACTGTCAAATGATTTCTCAACAGAAACACATCAGGCCAGAAAAGAATGGACTGAAATTTACAAAGTGATGCAAAGCAAAGGACTGAATCCAAGAATACTCTATCCAGCAAGGCTATCATTCAAACTTGAAGGGGAAATAAGAAGCTTCACAGACAAAAAAAGGCTAAGGGAGTTTGTCACCACCAAGCCAGCAATGCAAGGAATGCTAAAGGGACTGGTATAAAAAGAAGAAATAAAAAGCTCAGAAAGAAAACAGCCACACACACACACAAAAAGAAATGGCTACAAACAAGTACCTTTCAATAGTAACTTTAAACGTAAACGGACTAAATGCTCCAACCAAAAGACACCGAGTGGCTGAATGGATAAAAAAACATGACCCATACATCTGCTGTCTACAAGAAACCCACCTCATTAGAAGGGACTCACACAGACTGAAAGTGAAAGGATGGAAAAATATCTTTCAGGCAAATGGAAAGGAAAAGAAAGCTGGGGTAGCAATACTTATATCGGACAAAATAGACCTCAAAGTGAAGGCCTTAACAAGAGATAAGGAAGGCCACTTCATAATACTAAAGGGATCAATACAACAAGAAGATATAACCCTGGTAAACATATATGCACCCAATGTAGGAGCACCCAAATTCATAAAAAAACTCCTGGAAGATATCAAAGGAGAGATCGACAACAATACAATCATAGTAGGGGACTTTAATACACCATTGACAGCACTGGATAAGTCCTATAGACAAACAATCAGCAAAGATACAGCAATCCTAAATGACTCACTAGATCAGATGGACTTAATAGACATCTTCAGAACACTTCACCCCAAAGCCAGGGAATATACGTTCCTCTCAGGGGCTCATGGTAAATCATCAAAAAAAGACCACATATTGGGTCAAAAGCAAAGTATACCCAAATTCAAGAAGATTGAAATCATAAAAAGCATCTTCGCAGACGACGATGGCATAATACTAGAAATAAACTACAATAAAAACAACCCAAAATACTCAAACACCTGGAAGCTGAATAGCATGTTATTAAATATTGATTGGGTTACCAATGAGATCAAAGAAGAAATTAAAAACATCCTGGAAACTAATGACAATGAAAACACAACAATCCAAAACCTATGGGACACAATGAAAGCAGTCCTGAGAGGGAAGTTTATAGCTCTACAGGCCTATCTCAAAAAACAAGAAAAAATGGTAGTAAATCATCTAACTCTACAACTCAGAGAATTAGAAAGAGAGCAACAAGAAAACCCCAGAGTGAGCAGAAGGAAGGAGATAATAAAGATTAGAGCAGAAATAAATGACATAGAGACCAAAAAAACAATACAGAAAATCAATGAAACCAAGAGCTGGTTCTTTGAAAGGATAAACAAGATTGACAAACCTCTAGCCAGACTCACCAAGAAGCAGAGAGAGAGGACCCAAATAAATAAAATCAGAAACGATAGAGGCAAAATAACAACAGACCCCACAGAAATACAAATGATTGTTAAAAAAATACTATGGACAGCTCTACTCCAACAAACTAGACAACATGGAGGAAATGGACAAATTCCTAGAAAAATACAACATTCCAAAACTCAATCAGGAAGAATCTAAAAATCTCAACAGGCCAATAACTATGGAAGAAATTGAAGCAGTCATCAAAAAGCTTCCATCAAACAAAAGCCCAGGACCAGACGGCTTCACAGGGGAGTTTTACCAAACATTCAAGGAAGAACTGAAACCTATCCTCCTCAGACTACTACAAAAAATTCAAGAGGAAGGAACACTTCCAAGCTCATTCTATGAAGCCAACATCACCCTAATACCAAAACCAGGTAAAGACAACACAATGAAAGAGAATTACAGGCCAATATCCCTCATGAACATAGACGCCAAAATCCTCAACAAAATCTTAGCAAATCGGATCCAGCAGTACATCAGAAAGATCATACACCATGACCAAGTAGGATTTATCCCAGGGATGCAAGGATGGTACAATATCCGCAAATCAATAAACGTGATACATCACATAAACAAATTGAAAGAAAAAAACCACATGGTCATATCAATTGATGCAGAAAAAGCATTTGACAAAATTCAACACCCATTTTTGATAAAAACTCTCAGCAAGGTGGGAGTAGAAGGATCATACCTCAACATAATAAAAGCCATATATGACAGGCCCACAGCCAACATCATACTCAATGGACAAAAACTAACACCATTTCCCCTAAGAACAGGAACAAGACAGGGATGCCCCCTCTCACCACTCCTGTTCAACATAGTACTGGAAGTATTAGCCATTGCAATTTGGCAAGAAGAAGAAATAAAAGGCATCCAAATTGGAAAAGAGGAAGTAAAACTGTCCTTATTTGCAGACGACATGATATTATACATACAAAACCCTAGAGATTCCATCAAAAAGCTACTAGACTTAATACATGAATTTGGCAATGTAGCAGGATACAAAATTAACCCCAAGAAATCTGAGGCATTTCTATACACCAATAGTGAACTTTCAGAAAGAGAGATTATAAAAACAATCCCGTTTACCATTGCACCAAAAAAATTAAGCTACCTAGGAATAAACTTAACTAAAGAGGTAAAAGACCTCTACTCAGAAAACTACAGGACATTGAAAAAAGATATAGAGGAAGACATAAACAGATGGAAGAACATACCGTGTTCATGGATTGGTAGAATCAACATCATTAAAATGTCCATACTACCCAAAGCAATCTATAAATTCAATGCACTTCCCATTAAAATACCAACAGCATACTTCAGAGATCTAGAACGAACTCTCCAAAAATTCATCTGGAATAAAAAAAGACCCCGAATAGCTGCAGCAATCCTGAAAAAGAACAAAGTAGGTGGGATCTCAATACCAGATATCAAGTTGTATTACAAAGCCACTGTTCTCAAAACTGCCTGGTACTGGCACAAGAATAGGCATATAGATCAATGGAATAGAATAGAGACCCCAGAAATCGGCCCGAACCAATATGCTCAATTAATATTTGACAAAGGAGGCAAGAACATACAATGGAGCCAAGATAGTCTCTTCAATAAATGGTGCTGGGAAAATTGGACAGATATATGCAAGAAAATGAAACTAGACCACCAACTTACACCATACACAAAAATAAACTCAAAATGGATAAAGGACTTAAATGTACGACGGGAAACCATAAAAATTCTAGAAGAATCCAAAGGCAACAAAATCTCAGACATATGCCGAAGCAATTTCTTCACTGATACAGCTCCTAGGGCACTTGAAACTAAAGAAAAAATGAACAAATGGGACTTCATCAAAATAAAAAGCTTCTGCACAGCAAAAGAAACCATCAACAAAACAACGAGAAAACCCACTGTGTGGGAAAACATATTTGCCAATGACATATCTGATAAGGGCCTAATCTCCAAAATTTATAGGGAACTCATACAACTTAACAAAAGAAAGATAAACAATCCAATCAAAAAATGGGCAAAGGACCTAAATAGACACCTTTCAAAAGAGGACATCCAGAAAGCCAAGAGACATATGAAAACATGCTCAAAGTCACTAATCATCCGAGAGATGCAAATCAAAACAGCAATGAGGTACCATCTCACACCTGTCAGACTGGCTATCATCAACAAATCAACAAACGACAAGTGCTGGAGAGGATGTGGAGAAAAAGGAACACTTGTGCACTGCTGGTGGGAATGCAGACTGGTGCAGCCATTATGGAAGACAGTATGGAGTTTCCTTAAAAAACTGAAAATGGAACTCCCATTTGACCCTGTGATCCCACTTCTAGGAATATATCCCAAGAAACCAGAAACACCAATCAGAAAGGATATATGCACCCCTATGTTCATAGCAGCACAATTCACCATAGCTAAGATCTGGAAACAGCCTAAGTGCCCATCAGTAGATGAATGGATTAGAAAAATGTGGTACATCTACACGATTGAATACTATGCTGCTGTAAAAAGGAAGGAACTCTTACCATTTGCAACGGCATGGATGGAACTGGAGAGCATTATGCTAAGTGAAATAAGCCAGTCAATAAAGGAAAAATACCACATGATCTCACTCATTCATGGACAATAGAGACCATTATAAACTTTTGAACAATAATAGATACAGAGGCAGAGCTGCCTCAAACAGATTGTCAGACTGCAGCGGGAAGGCTGGGGAGGGTTGGGGGGCAGGAGGTAGGGGGGTAAGAGATCAACTAAAGGACTTGTATGCATGCATATAAGCATAACCAATGGACATAAGACACTGGGGGATAGGGGAGGCTAGGGGACTGTCTAGGGCAGGGGGATAAAATGGATACATATGTAATACCCTTTGTAATACTTTAAGCAATAAAAAAAAATGAAAAATAAATAAAAAATAAAAAAAATAAAAAAGTTAAAAAAAAATAAAATAAAATAAAAGAAAACCCTACATTTTTAAAAGTGGGCAATTACTTCAAAAATATGTTGCGGCATCGGGTTGGTTTTCTGGGCCTGAACTAGATGTCAGCCATCTGCAGACTAAGGTCAGGCCTCAAGCCAGCAGCGATAGCCTCTGCCCAGCTCCCAGCGCCGGGCCTGGACCCACAGGGCCGGGCCTCCTCCCGACCTCCTCGCCTGTGCGGACGCCCAGCTGCGTCCGGTGTTCCTAACGGCCTTCCGTCACCAGATTCGCCTGTGGTGACCGCTCTAAAGTCTAGCAAAGCAAACAAACAAAAACCTGCAAAATGAAACAGAACAGGCTGCCATGGAGCTCAGGTAGGAAACACAGGCGAAGGAAAGCCTAGACGCCAGTGCGCCGAAGTGTTAACTCGCTGAGTTGAAGTTACCGTCTTTTTGCTTCTACGTACATTTGCATATGTTCCCGTCTGTGGGCACAGGAAGAAGCCTGCCATACCTTCAGGGCCTGTTCCAAACGCCGCCTCCGTGACTGCGGTCAGCAAGCTTTCTCTGTAAAGGGCCAGATCGTGAATATGTCAGACTGTGAGGCCGCGTGGTCTCTGTTGCAACTACAGTGGGGCCTTAACTTACGAGTTTAATTCGTTGGAGACGGAGCTCGTTAAGGAGCTCGTTAAGGAGCTCATTAACTCAAATTACTCTGTCAACTCAATGCAAAAAATCAGCCGAGAGACAACTGGTATCTCAAAAACCTCGTTAGTCCTTAGTCGGGACACTCATAAGTCAAGGCCCCACTGTAGTCAGCTGCAGGAAAGCAGCCGCAAGTCATATGTAAATGAAGGGGCAGAGCCAGGGCCCAGCACTGTGCTTACAAAAGCAGGCCCTGCTGGACTCTGCTCCTGGCTGGGCCCATTGCAGACTTCTCTCCGCAATAGAAACCTCCTGTTCCCGTGGGGACAACATGGGGTCTTGGTTCAGTAATGCATTTACTGTGGCATCAGTTTGCTTGCCTTTTCTCCCCGCCTGCCCCGTTTCCTCTCTAACAGCAAGGCTGCGAGGAGCTGGGAGCTGGGAGTGGCTCACTTCAGCCTCCCTGGGTGCGGGCTTTAGCTCGGCCAGTCCAGCAGGGCGGACGGGGCCTGGACGGCGGGAGCCCGGTCACCTCTCAGTTCAGCCACCTCTAGGGGGTGTGCACGTGAAACACCCACTCGGCCTCTCCACGCTCCCAGTTCCTCTCTGGTCGGAGGAGTCGCAACCCCCCACAGAGGGCCTGGGAGGCAAAGCACGGGAAGGGGCACGTTGGTTCTTAGCCTGGCGGCGCCGGGCGGTGCTCAGTGGATGGTGGCTGATATCTGTTACTGGTTTTTCCACTGAAGTTACTGCGCTGCTCTAAGTAGTCGGGTCGCTGTCCCTCCAGACTCTGGCTGACCAGCTACCCCTCCGAGAAGTTCCCAGTCAGCATCCTGCAGAACGGGATCAAAATGACCAACGAGCCTCCCAAAGGGCTGCGGGCCAACCTCCTGCGCTCCTACCTCAACGACCCCATCTCCGACCCCGTCTTCTTCCAAAGCTGCACGAAGGCCGAGATGTGGCAGAAGCTGCTGTTCGGCCTCTGCTTCTTCCACGCCATCGTGCAGGAGCGGCGGAACTTCGGGCCGCTCGGTACGGGAGGGCCCCGGGCAGGGCGGGGCGGGCGGGCGGGCGGGCACGGGCTCTGCCCGGAGGGACGCGGGGAGACGCGGGAGACTGTGCGCCACACAGCCTTCGGGGCACACGTGTACTGAACAGGACTTGTTGGTTATCTGAAATGATAACTTTACCGAGGGCCCTGTACTTGTATTTAATAAACCTGGCAACCCCAGAACCAGGTCAGTGTCGATGCCAGGAAAAGAGGTGCTGCTGAAGTCACGGGACGGTGAGAGAATCGGGCTTGAGCTGTGTATGCGCCCACCTGGGGCACGGTGGCCATTGTCCACAAAGCGCCACCAGGTAGTGTATAGCATGACATGGAAAGAAATACGCTGGGACATGTTTGTCTGTGCTTCTCGAAAAAATAAAGGTGATGTTTTCACTAACGCACCCAGCCATGCCTCAGTTCACTAGATGTGACGGGTTCCCGTGAGAGCCGAGCAGCGCACGCTGACAGGCTCCTGGCCATCGGCGGCCGCTGCAGCTGATCTGCTCCACAGCCTGGACGTGACCCTGCAGGGCCCTCAGCTCGTGCTCCTTAACCAGGAGGCAGCTGTGTCTAGGGTCCTCTGAGCTCCTCTTCCTTTCCCTGCACACCCGCCCGGCTGCACACGCGCCCTGGCCCTGCACTGAGCGGCCGGGACGGGCAGCCCAGGGCCCGCCGCGGACTCTGCCTTCGCAGCCGCGGTCTCCCGCGCCCCACCATGCGGGTCTCCCAAAGTCTGGGCACCTCCTTGGCTCGCAGCCAATGGCCGGGTGTGCCTGAGCATGAGTTACTACTCTGCCGTTCTATCATTTTTTAAAATATATTTTATTGATTTTTTACAGAGAGGAAGGGAGAGAGAGAGTTAGAAACATCGATGGGAGAGAAACATCGATCAGCTGCCTCCTGCACACTCCCTACTGGGGATGTGCCCGCAACCAAGGTACATGCCCTTGCCCGGAATTGAACCTGGGACCTCTCAGTCCGCAGGCCGACGCTCTATCCACTGAGCCAAACCGGTCAGGGCCGTTTTATCATTTTTATTTTGAGTGTGAATGTTCAGGAGATGAAGTGACTCGGCTGAGCCCAGGCCCCATCGACCTGCTGTCTTACACCAAGCTCTGCTCGCACTCAGGCTGCTGGTGCGGCCCCGGGCATTTCTCAGCAAACCCAGGGCCGCCAGTTCCTGCGGGGATGGAGCCCGAAGCTGGCTGGGCTCGAGGCCCAGGGCGCTGCCCGCTGCCCCTGCTGTCCAGGAGCCCTGTGCCTCCACTGTGTCCAGCCGCTGTTCCTCGGGCCCCGCCACAGGCGCGGGCACCTTCCTCTGCGAAGGGGCGGCCACCCGGAATTGGGTTTTAGGACGGACGCCTCCTCGGCTCAGGGGCCGCAGCCACAATCCCTGTCGAGGCTGGCGGCCTCGAGCTCTGTCTGGCCCACGCGCTGAGCCCTCCGCCCGCCCCACGCAGGTTGGAACATCCCTTACGAGTTCAACGAGTCGGACCTGAGGATCAGCGTGCGGCAGGTCCAGATGTTCCTGAACGACTACAAGGACGTGCCGTTCGACGCTCTGACCTACCTGACAGGTATTCCTGCGCGCAGGGGGCTCTGCAGCCACGTCCGCTCCTGCTCCGCCGCCATCCCCAGCCGGACTCGCTCAGGCTTCCCCTCCGCAGACGGAGCCACACCAACGCTGTCACCAGGCCAGATACTGTCTTAAAAAAGAAAGAAATTAAGATATTAATTCCTACCCTCAAATGGTTCACAGGGAGAAAAATATTTTTTAATGACAATACGGTGATAAGTTCAACGAGAGAAACACGTGTAAAGTAGGAAGACAGCCCAGTGAGTAGCCTCAGGCTGGGGCAGGAGATGATCATGGAAAACCTCCTGATGGCACAAAGATGGGTTTTGAGGGATGACTAGGAGTTTTATAAGTGGAAGAAGAAGGGGTAGAGCCATGGGATGGGGATGAGGAGAGAGGTTCCCTGCAAAGGGACCTGAGGTGGCAACCTGCCGTTGTGGGGAAGCAATCCAGTCAGCATGGCCGATCCATCCACAGCCTGGTCAGTCGCCTGCTGTCTGTGATGGAGGATGGAGGTGTAGAAGCCTTGGCTTTATCCTCAAGGGTAAAACAGGGATGCGCTCAGTGAATGGAACGCCGTGGTCAGGGGCCACAGTGCAGCCCCGTGAGAGACGAGGCACCCTGCAGACCACACTCCCATCTCTTCATCCCAGAGCTAAGGGCTGTCCGGCTCCTCTCCCCAGGCCTGGGGCAGGGACTTTGTAGACACTGTCGGTGTACTAATGACCAAACCTGCAGAGCAATCTTTTCTAGTCCTCACTGGAGGATATGTTTTTATTGACTTTTAGAGGGAGATGGAGGGGAGGCAGAGGGAGAGGGGAAAAGGAGAGGGAGAGGGTATGGGGGAGAGGAAGAGAGAGGGAGAGGGAGAAGGAGAAGGGGAGGGAGGAGAGAGAGGAAGAGGGAGAAGGGGAGGGGAGAGGAGAGGGAGACAGAGGGAGGGGGGAAGGGGGAGAAGGAGAGGGGAAGGAGGAGGGGAATGCGAGGGAAGGGGGAGGTAGAAGGGGAGGGGAGAGGAGAGGGAGACAGAGGGAGAGGGGGGAAAGTGAGAGAGGGAGGGACAGGGGAAGGGGAGGGAGAGGGAGAAAGAGAGACACACGTAACTGGCTGTCTCCCATGTGCACCCCCGCCAGGGGTTAGTGCTCTCATGAGAAATGGAACCCACGCCGTTTTGGTGTACGGACAACGCCCCAACCAACTGAGCCACCAGCCTGGGCTGTAGAGTTTTTGTAAGAATTTATTTGAGCCAAACAGAGGGCACGCCTGGGAGCAAGACCTGGACAGACTGAGAAAATGCTCCCAGCATCATGGTTTGGGGCTGTGACTGTGCTCATGGAATTAGGAGGCTGTGTGGAGGAGAAGGGAGCAAGGCGGTCAGTGACAGGACAGTCAGGCTCCGCTGTCCTGAGGGGGTGCACTTGAGTAGGCATTTCAAAGGCATTGCCCTGGGCGGGGCCTGCTTAGGACAAAGGTCAGCAGTCAGGGGCCTGGGAGTGACACCCACCATGGCCCGCCCAGCTGGGATTTGTGAGCCCATCTCCTGGGTGGTGGCTTTCCACGGAGCCTCTCTGTCCACAGCAGAGCAGTGCACTGGGTCTCCTGGCAATCTGTGCGCCATGAGTGACCCATTTCACAGCTGATGAGACTGAGGCTTGAGAGCAGAGGGGATTTTGACCCCCGGGGGCCTGTGGCAATGTCTGCAGACACTGGGTTGTCACAGCTCAGTGGGAGTGCACCAGGGCGGGCCAGGCTGTGCTAGACATCCCAGGACGCACAGGGCGGCCCCCAGAGCAGGACTCCCCAGCCCACATGCTAGTGGTGCCGAGGCCGAGAAGTCCTGCTCTCCGTGATAAAGTTCAGTTGCAGAAGGTCACACAGACCTTCACTCAGCACAGTGTCCGACACAAAGCCCAAGGGACGCACGGCGTCAGGCCCGTGGAAGCTGGTTTGTGGGAGGGTCTTCTCCAGAAGCACGGGCGCCTCTGCAGACGGCAGGACCAGGAGGGACTGAGTGCCCAGCTGCCCTGCGGCTCAGTCAGCACTGCCACTCCCCCCGCCCCACGGGCCCGGGGACTAGTTAGGCTGGCATAACAAACAGTCCCCACATCTCAAGGGTGTCTGGCATCAAAGGCCCGTATCTCGCCCGCTCTACATGTCCAGCGTGAACTGGGAAAGTGACTGCTCGTTGTAATTATGTCAGCGCACAGTTGGCAAAGGCTCCACCAACTTACTCAAACAATATGTTTTTACTGATTTTAGAGAGAGGGGTTAGGGAGAGAGAGAGAAACATCAGTGAGAGAGAAACAACTGCCTCCTGAGCCAAACAGACCAGCCGCCTCCTGCACGCCCCCTACTGGAGATTGAGCCCGAAACACTGGCATGTGCCCTGACTGGGAATCGAACCAGTGACTTCTTGGTGCATGGGTGGGTGCTCAACCACTGAGCCACCCGGGCCGGGCTCCACCAACTTTTGATGCCACCATCTCAACATACACTTGTGTGGTCAGTGCCACAGGCTAGCGCTAAAGAGCTCGTCCCAGGAATTAAATGCATAGGAACGGCGCCTGCCCCACCCACGGCCCAGGATAGCGTAACCTTCCTACGTGCCTGGAGGGAAGAACAGATGCGGGTAATCCTGAGGCCTTGGGAGAGGCGTGCAGTCAGCTCCCGGAGCCCCAGCCCCGCCTGCCGCAGGAGCCGCGAGGCCTGAGGCAGGAGATGCGGCCCAGCCTGGTCCCGGAGCCTCGCTCCTGCCTCAGAGAGCAGAGCAGTGGCCAGAAGGAAGTCACTGTCCCTCATGCACGCAAGACTATAGCCTCAGGACCAGCCCCTGAGAAAAGCTAGCCGCAGGGGGGTGGCCACAGGACTCCGCAGGTCTCTGCAGGAGACGCCCTTCACCTGCTGCCCCGGGGACAAACTGCGCTCCCTTTAGCACTGCAGCCAGGAGCTGTCACAAACCTCTTCACAGCGTCCCAGCCCCCAATGTCCAGTCTAAACTGTGCTGAGGCCTGAGACGTCAACAGTGTCTCCGGGTGCATCGCCATGGGGGCGCCCCTTAGTCCCTCCCCCTCCCTCGACACGCACCGGGATCCCCCTCCAACTCTGGACCAAGAAAAACTGAGGCCTCTGCTCCCAACTTGGGTCGTACTTCCTATTTCTTGTCTGTAGACCGTCCTCTTTCTGGAATGGTTCAGACTGGAAATGAGCCGACCCTTCTGGAGAGTCCTGCACACGTGCACACATACACACACACACACGCATGCACGCACGCGCACACACTTCTCTTGCAGGCTAGTGTGTTGTCCACAACTTCCAAATGCCACATCCAGGTGGTGCCACATCCCATGGGTCTGGGCCAGCTGGAAGCTGTGTCCGGGGTTGGCAAGGGGCCCTGGATGCCCCTGGTTCTTGTAGAAATCTGAGCACAGACACCTGAGTCTCAGAGGGTGATGTTATGATGGGGGTGGGGACGTCATCTCCCAAAGCAGTCGCGACAGGATAGGCTCAGCCCCCGGGACTGTGTGTGGCAGTTGTGACCACGTGAAGGGCTCCTGCGCTGCGCTTGCTGCTCAGTGCTCCCGGCGCCATTCACCCAGCCTGTGCCCTGGGCTCGCTGGTGTCAGCGAGCAGGCTGCTCTTAGTGGCAGAGGCTGGAACCCAGATCAGCTGGAGCGGGAACCCAGGACTGCCCATGCCAAAGCTCTTGACTGGAACCACATTGCTATAATGTCTGCCACATGTATGTACACACAAACACACGCGTGCACACACACGTGGAAGGTGCCTAAATGCTGCTCGTTGGTGGTTGCAGCGCTTGGCTTTCGGTTTAGCTGTTTGCCATCTGCTAGTAACGTGGTGGCCTGGGTTCTTTTTAGAGCAGCCACAACAGCAAACAGGTCTGCTCTCATCCCAGGCTGAGCGCAGCTCCAGCAGCCCATGTCCCCGCAGGCTCCTGGCTCAAAGAATCCTCTGCTTTAGGCTAGTAACCGAGCTCAGGGCGCCCGTCCCGGGGCTCAGCCTCCCCCTCTGCGGTTGTCTCCAGGGGAGTGCAACTATGGAGGCAGAGTGACCGACGACAAAGACAGGCGTCTCCTGCTGTCCCTGCTGTCCACCTTCTACTGCAAGGACATCGAGCAGGACCACTACTACGTCGCCCCCGGAGACATTTACTACATCCCCCCCCACGGCTCCTACCAGGTGAGGCCTGGGGGGAGGCCAGCGAGGGCCCAGGGGCCGCCTTGAGCCTCCTGATTTGGGTCCCTAAGCTATTTCCAATATTCCAAGAGCCCAGGAGAGAGAGAGTGTTATTGATAATGAACACTGAGTCTTTGGAGACCAGGTCTCTCAAAATAGGAGGGTTTCCTGGGGGAGGAGGGATATTAAGGGGAAGCTTGGCAGCGAACAGCCTGGAAGTTGCTACTTGGAAAGAAAGGTTCAGCAGGTGGTGAAAGGGGAGGGGCCAAAACTGGACCGAAGGAGCGAGGGAAACCAGCCGTCTGGAGGGAGGACGGAAAGGGGCGTCTCTCACTGCGCCCCGCTGCGCGCCCGGCCTGTCCTTCGATGAGGGAGTGAGGCTCCGGGACCCCCACGGAGCCTGACAGATCGGGGCGGATCCAAGCCCCGTTCTGTCAGGCTCCAAAGCCTGGGCACAGGGACAAGCTTGGGGTGTGTCCCCGCACAGGCGTCTGCCCGGGCTGGTCTGACCCAGCCCTGGTGACCTGTGGGGCCCCAGGAACCCACATGTGTGTCACCTGAAGCTTTTCTTCCCAGTCCTACATCGAGTACCTCAGGAACCTTCCCATCATAGCCCACCCAGGGGTGTTCGGCCTCCACGAGAACGCTGACATCACCAAGGACAACCAGGAGACCAACCAGCTGTTTCAGGGGGTGCTGCTGACGCTCCCCAGACAGGCGGGCGCAAGCGGCAAGTCCCCTCAGGTAACCCGGCTTGAGTTCAATTTCCCAGGCGGGTTTCCATCTGGGGCACAGGACTGAGAGAGATGAGCAAGGAGACAGAAACATGGAGGCCTGGCAGCCCTGGCAGGGGGCACAGCCTGGCAGTGGGCACAGCCTGGCAGGGGGCATAGCCTGGCAGGGGGCACAGCCTGGCAGGGGACACAGCCTGGCAGTGGGGTACAGCCTGGCAGGGAACACAGCCTGGCAGTGGGGTACAGCCTGGGAAGGGACACAGCCTGACAGGGGGCACAGCCTGGCAGTGGGGTACAGCCTGGGAAGGGACACAGCCTGACAGGGGGCACAGCCTGGCAGTGGGGTACAGCCTGGCAGGGGGTACACCTGGCAGTGGGGTCCAGCCTGATAGGGGACACAGCCTGGCAGTGGGGTACAGCCTGACAGGGGACACAGCCTGGCAGTGGGGTACAGCCTGGCAGTGGGGCACAGCCTGGCAGGAGGTACAGCCTGGCAGGGGATACACCTGGCAGTGGGGTACAGCCTGGCAGGGGGTACACCTGGCAGTGGGGTCCAGCCTGATAGGGGACACAGCCTGGCAGTGGGGTACAGCCTGACAGGGGACACAGCCTGGCAGTGGGGTACAGCCTGGCAGTGGGGCACAGCCTGACAGGGGACACAGCCTGGCAGGGGGCACAGCCTGGCAGTGGGGTACAGCCTGGCAGTGGGGCACAGCCTGGCAGGGGACACAGTCTGGCAGTGGGGCACAGCCTGGCAGGGGGTACAGCCTGGCAGGGGACACAGCCTGGCAGTGGGGTACAGCCTGGCAGGGGACACAGCCTGGCAGTGGGGTACAGCCTGACAGGGGACACAGCCTGGCAGTGGGGTACAGCCTGGCAGTGGGGTACAGCCTGACAGGGGGCACAGCCTGGCAGTGGGGTACAGCCTGGGAAGGGACACAGCCTGACAGGGGGCACAGCCTGGCAGTGGGGTACAGCCTGGGAAGGGACACAGCCTGGCAGGGAACACAGCCTGGCAGTGGGGTACAGCCTGGGAAGGGACACAGCCTGGCAGGGGGCACAGCCTGGCAGTGGGCACAGCCTGGCAGGGGGCATAGCCTGGCAGGGGGCACAGCCTCGCAGGGGACACAGCCTGGCAGTGGGGTACAGCCTGGCAGGGAACACAGCCTGGCAGTGGGGTACAGCCTGGGAAGGGACACAGCCTGACAGGGAACACAGCCTGGCAGTGGGGTACAGCCTGGGAAGGGACACAGCCTGGCAGGGGGCACAGCCTGGCAGTGGGGTACAGCCTGGCAGGGGGCATAGCCTGGCAGGGGGCACAGCCTGGCAGGGGACACAGCCTGGCAGTGGGGTACAGCCTGGCAGGGAACACAGCCTGGCAGTGGGGTACAGCCTGGGAAGGGACACAGCCTGACAGGGGGCACAGCCTGGCAGTGGGGTACAGCCTGGGAAGGGACACAGCCTGGCAGGGGGCACAGCCTGGCATTGGGGTACAGCCTGGCAGTGGGGCACAGCCTGGCAGGAGGTACAGCCTGGCAGGGGGTACACCTGGCAGTGGGGTACAGCCTGGCAGGGGGTACACCTGGCAGTGGGATCCAGCCTGATAGGGGACACAGCCTGGCAGTGGGGTACAGCCTGACAGGGGACACAGCCTGGCAGTGGGGCACAGCCTGACAGGGGACACAGCCTGGCAGGGGGCACAGCCTGGCAGGGGGCACAGCCTGGCAGTGGGGTACAGCCTGGCAGTGGGGCACAGCCTGGCAGGGGACACAGCCTGGCAGTGGGGCACAGCCTGGCAGGGGGTACAGCCTGGCAGGGGACACAGCCTGGCAGTGGGGTACAGCCTGGCAGGGGACACAGCCTGGCAGTGGGGTACAGCCTGGCAGTGGGGTACAGCCTGACAGGGGGCACAGCCTGGCAGTGGGGTACAGCCTGGCAGGGGGCACAGCCTGGCAGGTGGTACAGCCTGGCATTAGGGTACAGCCTGGCAGTGGGGCACAGCCTGGCAGTGGGTACAGCCTGGCTGGGGGCACAGCTTGGCAGGGGGCACAGCCTGGCAGTGGGGCACAGCTTGGCAGGGGGCACAGCCTGGCAGTGGGGCACAGCCTGGCAGTGGAGTATAGCCTGGCAGGGATCACAGTGTGTCCGACGTCAGCTATGAAATTGTAGGAGTCATTGCTAGACCCCCATAGATCTATACTCCCTTTACATAACATTTAAAATCCAACTCTATGTGCCTGAAAAGCATTTATTTCTAAACCTCACACCCGCACCATGAATGGCACCCACCCCATTTTGGGAAAGTCCTGGCAGCCAGTAGACAGCACAGGAAGCTATGCAGACGCAGCTTCTTTCCAGACACGCTGCTGGTGAGTGCCCAGCGGCGCCCGCAACTCGCCTGGAGGGAATGAGGAGAGGAGGTGGTGACCCAAAGGAGCGCGACTGTCTCACATGGGCTCCAACTGGAAGCACCTGGGCCCATCCTGGGGGCCTCTCATGGTCAGATCGCCATCCTCAACCTACAGACGGGGCGATGCGAACCTGGGCCAGGGAGTGACCTGCCTGAGGCGCCCATAGACTCAGAGGCAGAGCCAGAACCAGGCCACCAGGCCCTGATGCCCGCCTCCCTCTCTCCCCGCCTGCCCCTCCCTTCACCACCAGCGGAGCTCAGTGGTGGATTCTGCGTGTTTGGCTCCTTGATTGGTTCATCTGGGAGAAGTGGGAATCGCTGAGGGTCACAGCCTGGTTGCAGCATCTCCATTTCGGAGTGGGAGCTCTGGGCACAGTGGGAAGAGGAGGAGTGTGTTCCCAGCCTTAGCCCTGCTCCTCCTCGCTCCTGGCTCCTCGGGCCTCACCCTCCCTGGTTGGCAAGGCCCACTGCTCTGGCTGCTCTTGTTCCCGCTGAGGCCTGGCTGCTGCCTTCCCCGGAGTCTCTGTCACTGGCCCTACTCGAGGCCCGTTCGTATCAGGAGGGGGTCCTGGGAGCCCCAGGGGAGAGCTGTGGGAGCCTCACCCAGGACACGCGCAGCGGGGTTCTCAGGGTCAGGGCTGCCCCAGGCTTCCCGCTCTCTGGCTCCCTCCAGGAATGAGAATAGGGCGCTCTTTGCTCAGCTCTTTACTTTCTGGGCCAAGGGTGACGTCTTCCCCAAAGTTGGTGTGGGGGTCCTCCCCCAGCCACCCCAACCCCTTCCACCTGGAGGAACATCACAGGAGGTCCAACAGATGTGTTTACAAAGACCAAGGTCGACGCTTCAGGTTTACCAGACAAGTCCCGGCCTCGGCCTGTTTCTTATTCCCTCTCCTCTGCCCTTTAAGGAAGTGATTGAGGAGCTGACCCAGGACATACTCGGCAAACTCCCCAAGGACTTTAACCTGGAAGTCGTCATAAAGCTGTACCCTGTGGTCTATGAGGAGTCCATGAACACCGTCCTGAGGCAGGAGCTCATCAGGTTCAACAGGTGGGCCGGGCGGGCTCATCGGGGTCCCAGGGGTGGCGGGGGGCAGGGGGGGGGCACATTGGCAGCAGTGGAGGTGGACGCTTGTTAAGGGGCTGCTGTGCAGAGGCAGTGGCTCGTCCCACCATAGTGAGGGCTGGAGAGAGGACCACACCAACAAGTACTGCCCAGGATTAACTCATTCCTCCATTCATTCCCCCTCTCTCATTCACTCATTCACTCACTCACTCATTCATTTGATATCTGCAAAGTCAGGTGTCAGGTTAAAACCAATACCAAGCACAAGTAGAAGCAATCATTGCGGCCACTTTCGTTGCGCCCTTGGTGCCAGGTACGGCTCCAAGCACCACACATACGTTTGCAACCACCTCAGAGCAGTCGTTTGAAATATGTAGTTAGTAGTCCCTCTGCCACCGTTTATAGGTGGGAAAACTGAGACCCAGACGGGTTAAGTAACTAGTGCAAGGTCACACAGCCACTCAGCGGAAGAGCTGAATTCGCACCCAGGCTGTCTGATTCCAGAGCCTGTGCACTTAGCCATTCAGGGTAAATGGAGCAAGGGGAGGGGAGACGTTCGTCCCACAGGCTCTCCCGAGAGGCAGGGAAGGGGTGATGGATTGGCATGGGCTCTCTCCTCACTTCTCCGGTGCTATCTAATCTAAGCACTGAGCTCTGGGATTATCTTGATTGATTTATAGTCGAAACTGAAAGGTTCCCAAAGACCGTCCAGGCCAGATGAGGGGACACCTCACTGCTGCCTCCAAGGTTTTAGTGCTGCAGACGCCATGTGCTGCTGCCTCCGTTCGCCTCATTGGTCCTTGCTCAGCTTTCGGGCAGCTGTGACTGAAGGACGAGGGAACTAGAAGGATGTCATCTAAGAATTTCTTGGCTCCAGCAGCCTCAGGGTTCCTCTCTGGAGTCAATAAGCAGTTGGCTATTTGGGGGAGCCCAGCGAAGTCTGGGGTGCGAGCCAGGCTGTGGCACGGCTATGGTGAGTCAGGTAACTTGGCACCAGGGGCTGTAGTCCTCATACGATCAAACACCAGACCTGGTGGCCTCCATCCCCTGCTGAGACCACGGGCTCATCCTTGGGGTGGCAGGGTTTGACAGCCTTTGCCACTCGCTGTGGTCAGACAAGCCAACAAGGTAACAGTAGCCTTATTTTCCGATGATGGTCAGGACGGTCACACAGGACAGTACTCGAGCCCCCCTCCTCACTGCCGCTGGGCCTTCACCCAGTGGCCCGAGAAGCCCCGAAGGACTTGGTGACAGTCCAGCTTCCAATTCAGAGAAGCCAGTGTTGTCTCCTGGCAAATGTCCTCTCCGCGGCACTGGGACCTCGGAGCTGGCAGAGCCCCCACTCGCAGGAACAGAAGAAAGACCTTTGCAAGCAGGTGGCCAGGTGTCACGGCTCAGGCCTGTGGGACGGTGCCCTGACTCCTCAGCTCAGCAAGTGCACGGAATGCCTGACCCTTCCGTTTCCTTAATGCAAACATCTCGTGGTTACCCCGCCACAATCCCTTTCTTGCATTGGGCCATTCTCGTGTCCATTTGGCTGGGATTTCATAACTCTTTAGAGATGACTGCTCTCTCTGGGGCAGGTTCTTTGGCGCTGAGGTGCATTTCCTTGGCTGTGGCGAGGCCCTTGTCACAAGGCCAGAGAGAGACAGGCGGAGGCAGCATCTCCCAGGCTGCCCTTCAGTTGCCTTTTCTTAGGTGCGCTTCATAGTCTATTAAAAAGAACAGCTTGGGTTGAAATGGCAATTTAGATCAAAACCCTTAAAATTACATTACCCTTTGACCTAAAATTTTTACTTTTAGTGAGCAAATCATTATTTATTTGCACAGGAATTGATATAGATAGATATTCCTAGCAATGTTGTTTGCAGGGACAGCAATGTAGAAATAATAAGTTTCAGCAATTGGGGAATAGTTAAATAAAATGGAACACCTTACAGTCATTACAAAGGATAAATATCATGAATTGGGAAAAAGATCCCTATATGCTAAGAGAGAAAAACAGATTACAAAAAAGTAATCTAGTACAATTACTTTAAAATTGTTTACATACAGAAAAACCTGGAAAGATTTATGTACATCAGGTTACTTTCAGTGGTGAGACAGTTGGGTGATTTAATTTTTCTCAGCTCTAGACGTTTTCTGCCGTGAACATACACTAATTGTCTGACGTTTTAAAGGGAAAGTGAGGGAGCCAGGAGTCCGAGGCCTGGGGAAGGAGACCCGGCGGGGCTGAGCGCGCCTTTGTCCTCACAGGTTGACCAAAGTGATCCGGAAGAGCCTCATCAGCCTGGTCCGTGCCATCAAAGGGCAGGTCCTGATGTCCTCGGAGCTGGAGGACGTCTTCAACAGCATGCTCATCGGCAAAGTGCCGGCCATGTGGATGGCCAAGTCCTACCCGTCGCTGAAGCCGCTGGGCGGCTATGTGGCCGACTTGCTGGCCCGCCTGACCTTCTTCCAGGTGCCTGGAAGGCGGGGTCCCGGGCGCCCGGCATGCACACTCAGGTGGCCAGGACATGTGGAAAGGACAGGCTAGGAGCGGTGGGAGGAGAGGCAGCCGCGCAGCCACCTGGATTCACTCCTGCCGGGAACAGTCTCCCCAGAGTGGAGGCGGAGTCAGAGTTCTTGGGAAGGTGGTAGCCTGTGGAGGCAAGCATAGGAACTATTATAAATGTCACAAACTGGTGGCTCATGGACCAGATTTGGCTATATATTTGGTTTGGCTCCTGGCAATTTAAAATTCTTGAGTTAGCCTGTAAACATTGGATTATTAGACATAAAAAGCCAGATATTTGTCCTACAGAACCAGGGGGACTGGGCCAGTGGCTGCATGGCCACCCGGCTACAGGGACAGGCTGTGCTCAGCCCAGACCCAGCTTGCCCCTGCGTGTCTCTTCAAGCAGAAGTGTGTTTCTTTGTGCCTTCATTTGAGTGGGGGAACATCAGCTAGGCTGGAAGGCCGCCTGTGTCAAGGAAAGGAGAAAAAGCGTATTTCTGAACGGGACCCATTTGCAGTGCCTGCCTCACGCTGTCTTGGCCTTTGTGTGGACTGAGTTTTGTTTCTGTGGCCCCAGGACTGGATCTCCAGCGGGCCCCCTGTGGTCTTTTGGATCTCCGGGTTCTACTTCACGCAGTCGTTTCTGACGGGGGTCTCCCAGAACTATGCCCGGAAGTACACCATCCCCATCGACCACATTGGGTTTGAGTTTGAGGTAGGAGCTTCGGCCGGGCGCTTGGGGTCAGCCAGGGGCAGTGCTTCCCGTTTCCTTACTGGTCTGAACGTTCCATGTGCGGGCACAAGTGCTTCTGGGATGTACGAATGAAATACTTAGCATGAACTAAAGTACTTCCAAAGTTATTCCGCCAGAACCAGGGGGTTCCCAAGGCCATGCATCTGTTTATATAAAAGGGATCTATCTTTTCAAAGGAAAAATCTGCCACCTTTATGCCAAGAAAAGTGAAAGCACTCTCCCATGCTGTCTACTTAACGTGGCGGCTCCTCATTTGGAGATGATCATGGACTTGGGTAGTCCCTTGCTTGGGGTAAAGTTAAAGGAATTGTCAATGGCGGAGCACCAGCCTGTCACACTCTCTGGAGAGAAGGGAGCAGAGGGACTGGTGGATTGTAGAATTTTAAACTCTGTGGAAAGATTGATTGAGATCATCTAATCCAGACTTCACACACTGGTTGTCCTAGGTCTCAACTTAGTTTGTGAATAAACTTAACTCTGAAGACCATGTTAATCCAAAATTAATGCAGTAAAAATAGTAACTGGGATAAACATTAGGAAAATATATAAAATCACATTTTTTGATGTTGAAATGATTGTATACCTAGAAATTCTAAGAGACCCTAAAATCATATATATAAGAATAGGAGAATTTGTAAGGTGACTGGTTAAATATACAAAAATCAATATCCTTTCCTACTCGAGCGATAAGTACTCAGAAGTAGAAATGGGATAAGCATTCCATTGACAATAACAAAACGATTAGAATTTGGGTGATTTTAGAATGGAGCTTATGCTCTGTGATTCACCCTAACCCACCACTCCCTGTTCTCCTACCTGAACCATTTGTTGCGTTTACTGGAAGGAATTAGAGTTTTCTACCTCGGAGTCTCATGGTGGTGGATGCCCTGGCCACGTACTCGGTTAGGGCGTTGTCCCAATACACCAAGTTGCAGGTTCAGTCCCGGTCAGGGGACATGCAGGAATCAATCAATGAGTGCACAGATAAGTGGAACAACAAAAATTGATGTTTCTCTCTCTCTCCCTTCCCGTCTCTCTCTAAAATCAATAAAAATAAATTGCGGTGAACTAGAGCTGGCTCATACCAAGTCCCCAAAGCCAGATGGAACTGATTGTTAAGTAGGTGGTAGCCTGAACGTGGCCATGGTGGGAGTCTGTAGACCACAGAAATTGACCCAAACTACAAGCCACGGCTCTCTCTCTCCCCCACAGAACTGTTCTGACCTACTCTCACTCCATAGGCCCCGGCTCAGAGAGGGTCACAGCTAGTGCCACGAAGGTGGCCTCTGACTCCTAATTTGGTGCCTTCCCTACGCCTGCCACATAGAAGGGTGCAGGCCCGCGGACGGCAGACAGGCATTTCATCACAGAGGCGGGCGTCCTGGGAGGGGCATCCTGGGAGGGGCAGGCTGGGACAGGCAGACATCGCAGCCAGGCTGCACTTTTCCAAATGGCAGGTCCCGGCACTCACAGTCCTCTCTTCCAGGTGACCACACAAGAAGCCGCCATGGAGAGTAGCCCGGCAGATGGGGCCTACATTAAAGGGCTCTTCCTGGAAGGCGCTCGCTGGGACAGGAGCACGCAGCAGATCGAGGAGTCTCTCCCCAAAATCCTCTACGACCCACTGCCCATCATTTGGCTGAAGCCCGGGAAAAGCGCAGCGTTTCTGCACCAGGACATATACGAGTGTCCAGTCTATAAAACAAGCGCCCGGAGGGGCATCCTGTCCACCACGGGCCACTCTACCAACTACGTCCTCTCCATCGAACTGCCCACGGACAGGCCCCAGAAGCACTGGATAAACCGCGGGGTGGCCTCCCTGTGCCAGCTGGATAACTGAGGCATCTGTCTTGACACAGAAATAAAGGGCACTCATTCTTCACTGCCGCCTGGCGGCCCTTTCGTGAGGGGCTTGGCGTGATGGAGGTGATGAGGGTGACGTTACGCTGACATCACACTTGCTGTGAGCCAGCTATAGAGCAGCCCTATCAAGTAGGTATGACTATCACCCTCATTTAGGGCTACAGAAACCATGCTACAAGGGAGGTTAGTAACATCCCCCGAACCAGACAGCCTGTGGGGGTGCTGATCTTGCCAGGAGCGATGGAGACAGGAGGGGCAGGTATCCTGCTCAAGGTAGGGAGATGAATGGCTTTTTTTTTTTTTTCAAGAAACACTTTTTCCAAGGTGGAAAAGAACGTCAGAATGGCTAGAGAGCTGGAGCTGTCTTACTGTTCCAAGTGAGATTGTTAGTTCTGTGAGGTGGAATCCATGAACCTTGCACTGGTCAGGTAAGCCACACTGCAAGTGCAAGGCACTGAGGGGGTTGCTAGGAAACAACTGCATTTTAATTAGTTGTCTAGCTCCCCCTTCAGCAACAAAAGCTGTGGAGGCAGGGACTGGCCATTTCATTCCTCAGGGGTCAAGGGACAGAATGTTTCTGTATAATGGATTGCATTTTTATATAACTTAAACATTTCCTCCATTTTGAAAAGAAAGATTGCCGCGAGCTTCTTGGGACCAACATGGCCGTGAACATCTCTCCGTGGAAGAGCAGCCTGTTCTTCAGAAGCTGGTGCCTTGGAGCGCAGCACCCGGGCAGAGGTGGCCAGGGGTCATCCCGGCCAGACACGTCAGCCTGCCTCCCAATGGCTCAGCAGGTGACAGCAGACAAACCTTGTCACCAAGCTACTCTTTGCTCTTTAAAAATCTAGTGTTGGTAGTTTCCATGTGAGTGTTGGAAGGACATTTCATTGAGAGAAGGGATATAGGAAGATAGGTTCTGCCTTTAAAAGACCAAAGCATGGAGATCGTATTGTCTTGGAGAGAAAATGAAAAAAAGAAAATGCATCTTTGTAAAGAAGACGAGGCATATAACATTCACTTTTAGGTAGATTCTTGGCTCACAGAAGAAACCCCGAGGCTAGTTAGCAATTAGGGGGCTTCCACCTGGGAGGAGGCTGGGTGGGAAAGGTGGTCTACAGAGCAAGACAAACACTGCAGTCACCCTGAGTTACTGACTGCGATGGAGCCAGGAAGCCGTGGTCGCTTGATCTCTAAGCACAGGTCACCATTTCATTGGCTGGTGGAGCACACAGGCCGTGTTGAATGAAAGGTACTTAAACATTAGAAGCACTTCCAGGCAGGGAGATGCTTCCACAGAGACGAGATGGAAGGGGAGTGACTGGTGGGACAGCAGATTCATGACTCCCAGTCCAAGCAAGGCTGGGTGCGCACTCACTGAATGGCCCACACACCTGCCAGCACAGTTAAGTTTCTCTTCCACAAAGGCCTGGAGCTGCAATTGTTACATCGGCACACGCTGCTACACCCAGGCAGTATTAAACAGGGCAATGCTGTATTCTATAGAGTTAGAGTTCTATCCATTTTCACTGCCAAACCTTGCAGGACTTACCCGGAGCATAGAAAACGACACCACTGCTCCCAGGAGCCTCGGATAGGGTGCCCATTTTGAATGAGAGGATCTGTGTGACAAGGGAACCCTAAATCTAGGTGTGGGCAGGAATTACCAACTGCTGCTTCTGTGGGCCCTCACACACACGCAAGCGTAAGTCCTTCGTTCCACCCTCTCCTTGTTCCATTTCTGTTTAGACATAGCTTGAAAGCCAGCTTTGCCCTTGCACATTCTAATTATGTTAAGGCAAAATACTTGCAATGATGCAGTAGGAGTTTCAAGCGAGCCTTTCAGTCCCAAGTGCATCCTAAGTCCACGCTTGAAGATGCTATGCTGTAACGGAGGCAGGGCTTCTCGGCATGTGTGTGGAGCCGCCAGGCATGGGTCTCAACATTTCCAGGGGAAAAAAACTATGAGGAACCCAGTGGTGCACTTTTTAAGGGGTGTTTGTCTGGAAATTGGGAGGGTCTAAAGATGACAAAACACACACAAAAAGCCCACTTTTAAAAAAAAGATTTTTTATTTTTAGAGAGAGGAAAGGAGTAGGAGAGAATGAAACATCAATGTGAGAGCATAAACTGGGGATCGAGTCCGCAACCCAGACATGGCCCTGCCTGGTATTGGCAACCTTTGGGTGTACAGGGCAACACCAATCCAGCCACACCAGCCAGGGGGGAAAGCCCACCTGTAAGCAAATCTATAACTTAAAAGGAAGCCTACACTATTCTGAGGGAGGTAGGTTGTTTGTGAGCAGCCATGAGAAACCCAGACACTGGCTGGCTTCTCAGTGTCAGCCGACAGGCCAGGCAAGGACTTGCCTCGAGCAGCTTTGCCATTCTCGTCTTCTCCCTCGGGGAGGCCGTGAGGTCTGCAACCGCCAGGATTAGTGTCATCCCCGCAGACAGCAAGGCCCTGACACACTGTGAGCACACATCATGAGGTCATTACCAATATTTGGGCGCCTTTAAAGAAGATACTTGAATTTTTGCCCCAATCAAGGAGAAAGGTTTTGCCGTTTGGTTTACATTGAAGACCTAGTTGGCTCATCGTCTGAGAAATAAACTTTCCCTGGATTAGGAAACCTCATCATGAGACTTGAGATATACTGGTTTGGAAAGTTTCCTCAGTTTCTCCTGGCTTCGAAGTCCCCGGCCTCGTAGTGAGGTAAGGCCCATTGGAGGCAGATGAATCTGAGTAAGAAGAGTAAGAACAATGATAATATTAAGAATTATAATCACTGCAGCAGCTTATATTCATTGAGCAGTTTCTAAATACCATGCTCTCTGCTCAGCACTACATCTGCAGAGTCATTAATCCTTACAATCATCTCCGGGCATTATATCAGCATTTACAGATGAGAAAGTGGAGGCTTAGAAGTTAAAACTTGCTCAGATTAGATATGAAGTGAGAGCGTGGATCTGAACCCAGATGTGTCTGATGCCAGAGCTGGGCTCTTCTTGGCCATGTTGCCTGCATGGAGGGAAAAGCCACAAACCACACAGTGAAATGAAAATGCAAAGGTGAGGGGAAGCATGGTCACAAAGATGTGTGTGTGGTGGCAAACTGGGACCAGCCTAAACGTCTACCGGAAGGGCTCATTCTCACAAAAGGATGCAAGGCAACCATGCAAAAGAGAGAGGCAGACATGCCCAGAAGCCAGGAAGTAAAGCAAGCAGGCAATAAACAGGACACCCAGGACTCGTGTAGTTTAACATGTTAAGCACCGTCAGTCACCGGTGACTGACACTATACTTTCAATCCAGAAGACAAAACAGGATGGGCGCTTAATGTGTTAAGAAAATGTATGTACATGAGTGTGGAAAAAAAGACTACAATGATATATTACCAAACTATCAAGTTGAGCCAATACAATATAAATTAAATATTGATAATTCAAAAATTTAAAAACAATCTACACTAATAAAAGACAAAGATGCTAATTGACAGTACCTTCACTATGCCCTAAGTCACGCCCACCAGCCAATCAGAGCGACTATATGCAAATTAACCCAACCAAGATGGCGGCCGGCAGACATGGAGCTGGAGCAAGCAGGAGGCTTGGTTGCCTGGGCGATGGAGGAAGCCAAGCTTCCCGCCTGCCCTGAGCCAGCTGTGGCCTCCGCTCATGGCAACAAAGTTTCAATTATAGCAGACAAATAAATCCCAGATACCTGCTTCCAGCCAGCCTCCACTGGGATCTGGGGTTCCTGGGGGTTGTGGCCAGCCTGCAAACAACCATCAGCCCCTCACCCAGGATGGCCACAACCTCATGGGGTGAGGGTCCCCACTGAGGGGCTTAGCCAGCCTGCAAATGGCCCTCAGCCCCTCACCCAGACTGGCCAGACACCCCAGTGGGGACCCCCACACTGAAGGGGCTGTGGCCAGCCTTCAAACAGCCATCAGCCCCTCACCCAGGCTGTCCAGGCACCCCAGGGGGGACCCCTACCCTGAAGGGGCTGTGGCCAGCCTGCAAACAGCCATCAGCCCCTCACCCTTGCTGGCCAGGCACTCCTATATAATAAAAGGGTAATATGCAAATTGACCCTAACAGCAGAACAACTGGGAATGACTGGTCACTATGACACACACTGACCACCAGGGGGCAGATGCTTAATGCAGGAGCTGCCCCCTGGTGGCCAGTGCGCTCCCACAGGGGGAGCTCTGCTCAGCCACAAGCCAGGCTGATGGCTGCCAGTACAGCGGTGGTGGTGGGAGCCTCTCCCACCTCCTCAGCAGCGCTAAGGATGTCCGATTGCAGCTTAGGCCTCCTCCCCCCTGGCAAGTGGACATCCCCCGAGGTCTCCTGGGCTGCCAGAGGGATGTCTGACTACCAGCTTAGGCCCAATCCCCCCAGGGAGCGGACCTAAGCCAGCAGGTGGTCATCCCCCGAGAGGTCCCAGACTTTGAGAGGGCAGAGGCCGGGCCGAGAGACCCCCCTGAGTGCACAAATTTTTGTGCACCGGGTCTCTAGTGTGTGTGTGTGTGTGTGTGTGTGTGTGTGTGTATGCCTAAGTGACCATTATGACAGAACGACCAGTCAACCAGTCACTATGATGTGCACTGACCACCAGGGAGCAGACGTTCAAGGCAGGAGCTGTCCCCCGGTGGTCAGTGCACTCCCACAGGCCTGCAGGAATCAGGCCTAAACTAGCAGTCGGACATCCCTCTCACAATCTGGGACCCCTCGGGGGCCTAAACTGGTCGTTGGACATACCACAAGGGGTCCCGGATTGAGAGAGGGTGGAGGCTGGGCTGAGGGGCACTCTCCCTCTACCCCCGTCCCCAGTGCCCAGTGCACGAAATTTCATGTACTGGGCCTCTAGTTTAATATAAAATTTGCTGTGGATTAAATTTATAGTCTCCCTCTAACCCCTGTCCCCCAGTTCCCCTCTCAAGAAACAATTACCAGCAGTTTTTTGTAGGTCAAGGGTAGAAAATTGGTAGTTTCATATGGTCAACCCAATAGTTACAGGGGTCACTTCCACGGGGTGTGAATTTTGACAAATTTCACTTTCTATCTTATGCATGCCTTTAACGTTTGAACTTTATTATTTTATTAACAACCTTGTCTAATATAAGAAGAAAATCCATAAAAAAGTGTAAAGCAAGAGAGAACACTATGCAACTGCGAGCTGGCTTTCCCTTCTATACGTGGGAAAGCTATACCCATGGGAGATAGTCTTCTTTGGCATCTTGGCTGGTCATGATAGGCTGATGGCATGCAAGGAGAGCTTGTTTCCAACATGCCTCCTGCAGTAGCTCTGGCCTTCTAGACCAGTGGTTCTCAACCTTCCTAATGCCGCGACTCTTTAATATAGTTCCTCATGTTGTGGTGACCCCTGATTTCATTGTTACAAATTGAACATAATTAAAGCATAGTGATTAATCACAAAAACAATATGTGATTATATATGTGTTTTCCGATGATCTTAGGCCACCCCTGTGAAAGGGTTGTTTGCGATCCACAGGTTGAGAACCGTTGTTCTAGACAAACACTCTGCAAAGGATGAGTACCCACCACGTGTTAACCGGGTCACACTTACTGGCCTTGGATACGGGATCTGGTAGTGCAGTCCGATTTCGATCCTAGCTGTGCATTCATCTATGCACTGCTTAATCTGGTCTGTGTCTGTGAGCTGGTGAAAGACAAAATGGGCATTTTTCTAATGCCACACAGAATACTGGTACACATTTTCTGAAACTCTTTTGATTTACCATTCAATAAATTAAATATTGATAATTCAAAAATTCAAAAGAAATCTATCTATAATATATATAAAAGCCTAAGCAACCGTTATGACCGGATGACCACAGGTAGCTATGATGCACACTGACTACCAGGGGGAAGCTCAATGCAGGAGCTGTCCCCTGGTGGTCAGTGCGTTCCCACAGCCAACTTCCTGCAGCTGGCCAACCTCCTGAGGTCCCTCCCTGTGGCCGGCCAGACCCTATTGGCCCCAACCTCCCGGCCCCGATGAGCCTGATTGGGACTGGGCAAGATGGGCCCCAATCGGCCCCGATCACCAGCCAGGCCAAGGGACTCCACCCGTGCATGAATTCGTGCACCGAGCCTCTAGTTTAATATAAAATTTGCTGTGGACTAAACTTACAAAATGAAGTCTCCCTCTTACCCCCGTCCCCCAGTTCCCCTCTCAAGGACAACAATTACTAGCAGTGTTTTGTCTGTCTTCCCAGTGGTATTCTCTGCATATATCAGCATACATGTATACATGTAGGTTTTTTTCTTTGCTTTTATTGAATTTTTTTAAATTGGACATTATTGTAGGAGTCCCCCTCCACCACTCCCCCTTTGCCCACCTGAACCCTCCCTTTTCCTTCACCTTTACCAAATTATTGCCTGTGCCCAAGGGGTATGTGTATATGGTTTTTGGGGTTTGTTTTTTTGAGCGAGGGAGAGGGAGAGAGGAATAGAAACATTAATGATGAGAGAGAATCATTGATTCACTGCCTCCTGCAGGCTCCCAACTGGGGATGGACTCGCAATCTGGCCATGTGCCCTGACTGGGAATCTAACCGTGAGCACCTGGTTCAAAGGTCAACGCTCAACCTGAACCACACTGGTTGGGCTGCATATATGTTCTTTAGCTAAACCCTTTGCCTTCTTATCTAGTCACCTCCCACCAGCCTCCCCTTGGGCACCAGCCAGTCTGTTCCATGTATTCATGTTTCTGGTTCCATTTTGTTCGTCAGTTTATTTTGTCCATTAGATTCTACAAATGAGTGAGATCAAATGGTACTTGTCTGTCTCTGACTGGCTTATTTCACTTAGCATAACGCTCTCCAGGTCCATCCATGCTGTTACAAAGGGTAAGGGATCCTCTTTTTTAAAGCTACATACTATTCCACTGTGTAAATGTACTATAGCCTTTTTTATCCATTCAAGGTTTTTTTCTTACTTTGTTCTGAATCTTGCTTTTTCCACTAATAAACTGAAGCTCCTTCTATATTTATGCATGTAAAACTGCCCCATTCTTTTTTTTAAATATATTTTTATTGATTTCAGAGAGGAAGGGAAAGGGAGAGAGAAACATCAATGATGAGAATCTGATCCTCTACTGGGGATCGAGCCTGCAACCCCAGCATGTGCCCTTGACCGGAATCGAACCTGGGACCCTTAGTCCACAGGCCGATGCTCCATCCACTGAGCCAAACCAGCTAGGGCTGCCCCATTCTTTTGAACAGCTGTACCAAATTCCAACATAATTTAACCAATCTTCTCCTGATAGACATTTAGGTTATCTCCAATCTTTGCCATTATAAACAAATATGTTATGGATCCCTCTAAAATTTTTTGGCTCATATACAAATATATCTAAAAGATAATTTCCTAGAGGAAGAATTATGGGTCAAAGGGTATATGTTCATGCATTTTTAATTCTCATAGATAGTGCCTCTAGATTCAAATACCCAGTGATTTTCAACCTTTTTAATCTCATGGCATAGAAACTAATTAATAAAATTCTGCAGCACACCAAAAAATGTAGTTTTTGCTGAGCTGACAAAAAAATAGGTATAGTTTTAATTCATTCCTATTTTTTTATTTGGCTATCTAAAGGAAGAGAGGTCAGTGCCCCTGACTAAATAGTCAGGTATTTCATATTTTAAAAATTCTTGTGGCCCTGGCTGGGTGACTCAATTGGACTGTCATCCTATACACCAAAAGGCTGCAGGCTCAATTCCCAGTCAGGGCACATACCTAGGTTCTGGGAGCATATGGGGAGGCAACTGATCGATGTTTCTCTCTTATATCGTTGCTTCTCTCTCTCCCTCTCTTTAAAAATCAATAAAAATATATCCTCAGGTGAGGATTAAAAAAGAAAAAGTATAACTAAAAATTCTTGTGGTACCCTCGTTGAAAACTGCTGCTCTAAGGGGCTGATGGATTTAAATTCCTTCAAGCAGCTAGGAATCACATTCCCACAGCACTTCTTCACATCCTCGCACGTTGGTCAAACTTTAAAGGAACCCAATTGTCTCAGCAAGTGCTGCTAGACACTGAATGATTCATCTCTCTCTCATTTTAAACTGTGAATTGCCTTGCTCATTAGTAAGGGGAAGAAATGGCTTCTGAAATTCTAAAATGGCCAAATTGTAGTAGTCCAGTTTCAAGTAAGAGAATGACAAGTTCATTCTCAACAACAGAAAGCTGGCGGTGAAGGGGAGAGAGCCCCTCACTCTGAGATGCCGTGAGCCAACGCAGTCTGCGAAGCAGTTGCCAGTGGGCTCAGAGCCGAGCTGGGCTGCAGCAGCCCCACAGGACACCACAGGGAAGGCTGGGCCGCGCGGCCTGGAAAGCCCAAGTGCCTTTGTGTCCCGTGGCACCTCCTGGAGCATGAGAATTGCAGCGCACAGACCCAGCGCAGTCCCTTGGGCAGAGGCTCAGCTTTCTGGTCTCTGTGCTTCTCAGAAGCTGTTGCTTTGATGCCCACCTTGGGAACATGTCCATGTCCCTTCCCATTTGCCTCTTAGGATTCAGAGCAATTCATGAGATACCTTTGGATTATTATCAAGCTCTTACAGCAAGTAGTTACAAGAAACTACGTATGTCTGTCTGTAGTGAGCAATGGGGGATAAAGAAAGCCCTGACAGAGCTATGGCCACGGCGCCGAGGGCTCCTGGGCTCCAGCTCCCATCTGAACAAGTTTGGGTTAGAGTTCTCCAAATTCCACCTTTCAGGGGCTGCCTGCATGATTTGATCTCCCCACCACCTACACTAACACTAAACTTTTTCTTTATGCCCTGGCTGGCTTGGCTCAGTGGACAGAGCATCGGCCTGCGGACTGAAGGGTCCCAGGTTCAATTCCGGTCAAGGGCACATGCCCAGGTTGTGGGCTCGATCCCCAGTGAGGGATGTGCGGAAGGCAGCCAATCACTGATTCTCTCTCATCACTGATGTTTCTCTCTCTCTCCCCCTCTCCTTCTCTCTGAAATCAATAAAAGTTTTAAAAAAAAATAAAAATAAATTTTTTCTTTAAATGGACTCTTCTAAGCATAGTAATTGTGAAAGTACCTGATACTCTATTTTCTTTCTATACATAGGAAAACAAGCACATATGTTAAAATGAAATGCCCACGTACCTTCCCAACATAAAAATCTCACTTCTGCATCACCACTGCACACATGCGCCCTCCGCCCCCACCACACTGGGCCCATGCAAGCAGCGGCAAGTGAGGGACTGATGGCTGCCATACTGGAAACCCAGGGTCTTAGCAGTCCTCAGGCAAGTCCTCAGGGCACGTGCTCTTGTGGCACCCCCAGCACCAGGCTGGGCATTGTGAGGCCATGGTCCCTGCCTTTACTGCCAGAGAGGACAACCTGACACCTAAAGCTACAGAAAGGCACAGTGGTGCACAATCAACTACCATATAGGAATTCAGGACAGGGCTCATCCTGGGGTCAGGTGAGAGCAGAGAAACTGACGAAGGCCTCCTGAAGGCGAATTGAGTCAAAGTATTTGTAACGCTGGTCAATCTATGACACCCACAGGCAGGCCCGTGAGCGGCCTCCGGAGTGTAAGCCACTGTATTAAGTTCATTAAATACACTAATAATGTCATTATACACAAAGCAGACATTTTGAAACGATGCAATAAAAATAAACAGAAACAGCACTTGCAGTATTTGATTCCATTCCTCCCAGGGCAGTTTAAGGACCTTGGGGCTGCGTGTACGCTGGTGTGGCACGCATGGTGTGCACCAGGAGCAGAGTGTGGAGAAGCTGGAGGGTCACATGACCATTGTACTTGGGGGATGGCCTTCAGGCGGGCGGTGAAAGGCCAAGGCTGGGTGTTCACATACGGGAGCTGGAACCACAGGCAGCTGCCGGTCCGGGGCATCAGCACACACGCTGACCTTCAGAGGACTTATGGCTGGCAGCAGGGGTGTGGAGAAGGCGGGTCAGAAAGGAGACTGAGGCAGGGACCAGAGCGGATGAAATAAAGGGAGTTTCATGAAGGAACTCAACAGCATGGGATCCATGAGATCACGCGTAGGCAGCCAGAGAGGTTGGGAGCTGGAAGCCTCGCTCGTGTGCGCTGTGCCAGGCGGTCTTCCTGAGGGGCTCCAGGTGATGCCTGAGGGCTTCCTGGGGTGACTGAATGGAGCCCCTCAGAAGTGGCTTTTGGCCCTGGGGTCTATCGGGGGTGCACTGCTATTAGACGGTCCCTAGGCACTACTGAGCCCCTTCTGTGGGCCCAGAGGGCAAGCTCACTCTGCTGGCCAGAGGCTTGAGTGCAAAGCCAGACCATGAAGGGCATCCTGTGCTTAATTCTAGTCTCTTCCCTCAGAATGGGTTTACACTTGGAGGCTTTGCCTAGTTTATGAACTGAAAAACAAAACCAAACCGTGTACCCTCCCCTGGGAGTGGCCCACAACAGGCGCAGAGGTGCGGGGCTGCTCCTGCCGGATGCCTGCGGCTCAGCCTGCTGCGGGCGCTGAGCCAGGCAGCCCGACCGAGACCTAAGGCACGTGCAGGGGAGACCCAGCAGAGCCTCCACGGCTGAGCCTCTCCTGCCTGCCGCTCTACCGCTGTGACTGCTGTCCTCTCGGCTTTAGGACAGAGAGAAACAGACAAACAAGCAGCTGTTCTCCTTGCCATCTCCGATCTCCGATCTCCGACTGAGGCTACTCACATTTTTGTTTTTCCGGAACAGCGTCCTGGCTTCGTGGCAGATGTACTGTTTTTCTCTCGCGGTGTCTTCCACCCGCCCCGACGCTGCCTGCCACTGCCTCGCAAGCCGGAAGATTCGGCGGTACAGGCCAAGCACTTCTTGTCTCGTGGCTGTGGTCATCCTCGCACTCACCGAAGTAGAAGAGGGAACATTTGCATGAAAACCCCACCTGAGAATAGGCAGCTAGAAGAGGTGCATTTTTTAATCAAGCTCTTGAGACTAAAATTGCTTTCTCAAGCAAGCTGCTTGGTGGCACTGCTGGGCGGGCGCTGGCCTGCGCGTCACCGCGTGGCTGAGGCTGCTCCCCGGGCTGTTTCCTACCACAGCCATTTTCACAAACATGGCAAAACCGAAATGCACATTCACTATTCTTTAAGCTGGAAAGAGTACTCGGGACGAGGCTCTCGGTGTGTACGCTGGTAACTTACACCATTGCCCTGGGGGCCAAGGAGCAGGCACATTTTTAATAACTGAATTTAGTGCAGGGGCTGCTAACTCAAGTCCTTCCAGGGCCGGCCGGCAGGGAACGTGGCTGGCGGGGCAGTGGCCAACGGAGAGGACATGCCCCCTTAAAAAGGGAAGGACATGCCCCCTTAAAAAGGCCGCTTCTCAGCCCGGCCAGTGGCTGCCACGTAGAAACAAGGGCCTGGCGATGCTGGACCTCCGGCTAGCTTACTAGGTGGCCTTCCAGATTTTTAAAAGATGAAATCTCAAAAAAGACACGAATTCATTACTTTGGAAAAGGTGAGCACCATGAAGGCCAAGCAAATTGTGTCTGCAGGCTCGGTTCCACCTTAGCCCATCATAACCTTGTTGAAAGGATTTCTTGCGCTGCTGGTCTACGTCTTGTCCACAGAACTGCGCATGCAGAGAACTAAAAATCTCGGTGACGACTGAAGTCCGCGGCCCCTCTGGGTTTTACTCTGAGACAACAATGTTTTATGTTGAGAGGACCTGGCTAAGACCCCCACCTAAATGCATTCCCTAAAGTAACTGTATTTTAAAAAATTCCTGTTAATATCCTGAAATATTCCAGATACACAAAATGATACAGAGAGTAATATAATTAACAGCCACAGAGTCACAGTGAACCTTAAAGGATAAACTGTATAGCTGAAACCCTCACTGTCCCTCTTCCAAGTCCAATTCCCGTTTCTCTCCTAGAGGGAACCCTAGCCTGACTCACACATCTTTGTAGGCAGCGTGAAATAGTGCTGCTCAGCAAGTTCTTAAACTGTATCTCCATGTGCATGGGCAAGGCCTTGCCTTCCTATCCCTTGCTTTTTTGCCCATTTCTGTGAGACCCATCATGCTGTTCCTTTAGCTCTAGCTCATCTGTTCTCACTACTGCCATTCGGCCCACTGTCTGGTCACACTGTGTCCACTCTCCTGCTGCTGGACGTTAGGTACTTGCTTCTTTTACTTGGGCAAAAACTTCAGCCTGTTTCTCTGCTATTAACTTTAAATCAGAGAAGGCCCACGCCTGGAGGATCCCTAGGGCATGGCCCCTGCCCCGCCTCTAACACGTGGAGCTGAGAAGAGGGAGAACAGATCAGAGAGGGAGCACGTGGCCAGGCACAGGGCCTCCTCTCCGGACCCTGGCTTTCTGGACAGCTCACCAGGGGCAGGGAGGGGACGATGGAGATAGTGTGCCAGGCAGCCCGGGGTCTATGAGAACTCGGGCAGCTAAAGAATGTAGATGGGAGCTGGAAGGAGGGGTCGGCCCAGAAATTCCAAGTGCTTCCAAGGAATTCACCTCACAGGGCACCTCTCTTTCAACTGTGACTGCCCTTCCTACTCATCCCGACCCTGGCGACTTTTCCTGAGCAACCAGGACTGAACCAAGGCTTAACTGTTTGATGAAAAGCTTGAAAGCACAACTTCACCAATTCAAGTTAACAGGACTGAGGTTAAGAGTCGACACCAATTCTGACGTCCACGATGCTTCAGAGAAATTGCTTAAAAGGAATTAATAAAAACCAAGAGAGAACATCATGCTTTATGGCCAATCGTTAATAAAAACCCAGAGGGAATGACGTTTTCCTGCTGAGGAAAGGGTTCTGAGTGCTGGCTCTCCCTAAAATTCCGTGTTTTCCTGTGCACGTCTGGGAGTCTGTAAGGAACTTCTACTAAAGATGCCTCACCTCCGTTAGCAGGACCTGGAGGAGAGGGCCTGGCATAGGAACACCGCAGCATCTCTGCTGCGTCTGAATTTAATTGCTTTCCTTCTCTCCTCTAAGAACCTCAGCCCGAGCTCTAACTGATGATACACCAGCACCTGACACAGGAGCCCTGGAATTAGGGCACTCACGGTAACAAGCAGAACAATTGGTGCTTAACAGGCCTATTTTCAAAACACTTGAATGTCTAAGTGCTGGGAAAACTAATCCTGAAAGGGGGTAAGTGATGTCTCCTCTCCAACATCAGTTGACATAGAAAGCCTACATGTTCCTGGACTGAAGGGGTCCATTTACCTACATGCATCAAAGTCCAATCCAACGGGAACAGGAGTTTGCAGCAAAGAAAATAAGTACAGGTTTACAAGTGAGGAGATGGTGCCCAACCCAGTCACAGGCAATTAATGATAAAAGACCTAGCCTCCCAGTGGCTCCCAGGAAATGGGCTACAGGAAAAGGTCATGATCATGGTGGCTGAAGGAGTGGGAGTGAGCGCCCTACTCATCACTGTATCAGATCCTGTCTGGTTTCATGAGGGTGTGGTCCCCATGGTCTTACTGTTTCATGACTTGCGACTGAAACCTATTTGAAGTCAAGGTGCTATCTTGAGCTTGACCAACATTCTGTGGTCAACAGACCTCAGGCTTTATTCTTAAGACAGTTGGATACTGACCGTGGTGTCCCACGGGTTCAATTATTAAGGAAAGGAATGGATGGAGAGGAATAAGAAAGGGTCATGTGAAAGAAATGAGAGTTTCTGGGTGGCTCAGTTGGTTGGAGCATCATCTTGTACAACAAAGAGGTTTTGGGTTCAATTCTCAGTCGGGGCACATACCTAGGGTTGTGGGTTCAATCCCAGTACGCATATGGGAGGCAACCAATCAATGTTTCTCTCTCCCTCCCTTCCTCTCTCCTTACAATCAATTTAAAAAAATATCCTCAGGTGAGAAAGGAAAAAAAAAAAAAGAGGGTTTCTGTGTGGATAGAAATTATGAAGATTTCCCGAAAGAATGTTCTATGGTTTCCCATGGTGTTCTATTTTTTTAAAAAAATATATTTTTATTGATTTCAGAGAGGAAGGGAGAGGGAGAGATTAAAACATCAATGATGAGAATCACTGATCCCCTGCCTCCTGCACACCCGCTACTGGGAATCAAGCCCGAAACCTGGGCAAGTGCCCCGACTGGGAATCCAACTGTGACCACCTGGTTCAAAGGTCGATGCTCAACCACTGAGCTATACCAGCTGGGCCAGGTGTGTACCGTTCACAAGTCTGGCGTACCATTTCCTTCTAACTCTTGTGCAAAAAAAAAAAACAAGGAAAAAAATGCCTCTGTTGTTCTTTCCTTATTAGAATCTTTCAGTTCTTTGGGGAACTCGTGTTTTCTTATCTTAGGATTACGTACCTATCTGTTATTTCTAGAAGGCTCTCTCCTGACCCCCTCCCATGTACCTTACCAACCCCTAGTCATCCTTTAGTTCTCCGTGAAAACATGGAGGTCTCGGACGATCTCTCCCTATCCCCTTCTGCCTCACCATATACGCCAGATCAGGTCTCTCTGTTGAACTGTCCCTTGGCACCTTGTATTTCTTCTTTGTAGCAGTGATCACTCAAGAAATGGCCTGTCAATGTCTGTCTTCCCCCATAGACTCTAACCTCTATGGGGACAGTACCACATGCACCGTATTCACTGCTGAATGCTCGGCACCTGGCAAGGTGCAAACTGCTAGTCAACCAATGTCCGCTGAATAAATGAAAATCTCATGCTATGGAAGCTTGAGATTCTAGAAACATCATCAGCCATGTATAAAAAATTTTTTAAAGTTCTTATCCTTTTGACTTATATTTGTCTCTGTTCCTAGAAAGTAACTTGTTTAGAAAAAGTACCTTTTCCCTAAAAGTCTTCCTTCCTATGGATTTAATGGCTAGACACCAACATTTATTCCTCAAACCATCACTGACCTCTCACTGATGCAGAACCGACAGCCCTTTTCCTTCCTCTCTAGTTTCAGGGGTTGATCTGATGCAATGGGGTCTGCTAGGATTTCCTGCAGGACATCAGAAATATGAAGTTGTTTAGCAGTCCACAACTGAACTGCAGTATGGACTGCCTATGAAGTCTATTCTTACATAATTTTTACAGTAAAAATTTTGTAACTTTCATTCTTATGATTGACTAGAGGCCCAGTGCATGAAATTCGTGCATGGGTAGGGTCCCTAGGCCTGGTGGCAATCGGGGTCTCCTGCCTGCCCACTGGGGCCTTCCTTCATTCCGCGCTGTCCCCTGGTGGTCAGCGCACATAATAGCGAGTGATCAAACTCCCTATCTCCAGTAAAACTCCCTCCCCCAAGGGACACTTTGCATATTAGCCATACACACACACACACACACACACACACACACACACACACACATACCAGAGGCCCGGTGCACGAAATTCATGCATGGGAGGGGGATGTCCCTCAGCCCGGCCTGCACCCTATCTAATCCAGGACACCTCAGGGGATGTCTTCACTGCCAGTTTAGGCCCGATCCAGGCCTAAACCAGCAGTCAGACATCCCTCTTGCAATCCAGGACTGCTGGCTCCTAACTGCTCACCTGCCTGCCAGCCTGATCCCCCTAACTGCTCTCCTCCACCAGCCTGATCACCCCTAACTGCCTCTACCTTGGCCTCACCATCATGGCTTTGTCCGGAAGGACGTCCGGCCTAATTAGCATATTACCCTTTTATTAGTATAGAGGCCTGGTGCATGGGTGGGGGCTGGCTGGTCTGCCCTGAAGGGGGGTCCCAGATCAGGGTGGGGGTCCCTTTGGGGGGCGGGGCCAACCTGGGTGAGGAGCCTGGGGCAGTTTACAGTCCAGCCACACCCCAATCGGGGTCAGGGGACCCCGCTGGGGGACAAGGCCGGCCTGGGCAAGGGGCCACCAGGGGTCTGCAGGCTGGCCACGCCATCAGGTTGGGGGTCCCTACAGGGGAGCAGGTGGCCTGGGCGAGGGCCTGGGGGCAGTTTGCAGGCTGGCCAAGCCCCAGGCTTTGTCCAGGAGGTCTCCCAGTCTAATTAGCATATTACTCTTTTATTAGTATAAAAAGATATATAGAAGATAGGTATTTCTTTAAACTCTGCTTCTTTTCACCTCCTTAACCCCAAATCCCAGAATAAAAAGAAATAAGACATGAAGTGTGAATGGAAGAAACTGTGACTGGAAAGGGGCCTATTTTCTTAAAATCGTACCCCATACCTGCAGTCCCAAGCTTAGTCACCAGCACCTGCCGGGCGCAGCCTGTGGTACGATCAGGATGATGAGGCTTGCTGCTGCTGCACTGGCCTCAGTCATCATCAGAGAAGCTTCCCCTACAGCAGGCATCCCAGAGACTGGCTGGGGAGGTGATGTACAATAAACATATTTTCTTACTGCCCACCGAACCATGATTTAAAGTAATTTCATTTTGTAGTGATATAGCTTCCTTTAAATAAATGTATTACAAAATATTTTAAGCTAGTTTAATATATAGGTAGATAACAGTAAAAACAGTGACAGTGGGCCTGAAAGAGCAGTTTAGAAGGTGCTGCTGAGGCACATTCCTTCCACTGAGCCATCCACTTGGAATGGCTATTGTGTGCCTGCCACCTGTCCCCCGCCTCCCCCTCCCCCACACACACCCCAGCTCCCGGACTCGCAGGTGTTCTGGAGCAGCTGTCGCCAACCTTTCGGACCTCACGGACCACCAGGATCTGGAGCACCCTTCACCCAGCACATGCAGGCCTTGGTCGGACAGGAGGCCCAGGGGAGATTCATCCACTTCACCCTTTCCCCCGCCATGGGAAGACCTTGCAGCGTAAATACGGGCATTGAAGAGCAGAGATGAACATGCCCTTTCTCCTGACCAAATTTAAAGAGCACGACTCTGGTCTCAGGAATGTAAACATTCCCAAAGCTGAGCTCTCAGGAGGCTTTCCCTCCTACTGAAGAAAAAGTGTTGCAGTGCAAGCCAAGGGCAGAAAATGCAAGTTCCGAAGGACTCGCTCTCAGGATCTGCCCCTGGGCGCACTTTTCCTCACCAGGACGAATGTAATCAAACTTCTCTTCCAAGGACTTTATGACTGAGGGGTGGGCAGAAGAAGACTGTGAAATCTGCTGCAGTCAGTCTTCCGTGTTCGCTGTGCACCGGTGGTGGCTGGTCTGGGTCCTGCGGCCCTGTCTCCTCCATCTGGGACTTGCTTTTTGCCAAATGAAGGTCCCAACTCACACCACTGCTATGCCTAGCGCTGACTTTCACCCTTCGTCTCCCCTCACTTTTAATGGGTGCCTTTTCCACTTCCCACCTACAAAACACACATTTTTTAGTATAAAAAATTAGGATTACAGTGGGGCCTTGATTTACGATCTGAGACCGAGCTCGTTAACTCAAATTACTCTATCAACTCAATGCAAAAAAATCGGCTGAGAGACAGCTGGTATCTCAAAAAACTCGGTAGTCGGGACACTCGTAAGTCAAGGCCCCACTGTATGTTTCATTCATTACACTCCTAAGCTGGGCACATAACTGGAGCTTAAAATACAGGATGGGGCACAAGTAGGTTTACAGTTGTTTGTATGGAATATAATACAATAATACAAAAATAAACTCCGCCTCATGTGCTGTAAACCTACTTTTGACATACCATGTACATTCTCATCTTAAGATACAGGTGTTGGCATGTGGACCAGGTTTTCCAACGGAGGACTAGAGCACTTAAAAATACGAATTAACCCTCACAATGGTGTGTGTGAGAGCGGCGCTGGAGGCCGGTGTTCTGTGGGGAGGAGCCTTGTCAGTTCCATGAAGGGCTGTAGGGAAGCCTCACTCTCAGTTCATTTAAGGCCCGTTAGGGTTCATCCACTGGACCGAAACGACTTTGTTTCTGTGCAATTTAGAACCAAACATACAAGGAAAATGGGGTTGTCATACTTTTTTTAAAAAAAACAATCCTTTGGGGAAATAAGGCTCATCACACCCAAATGATGAGGGAGTCAAAACTAACCCAGAAAACTTTTATTTGAAGAGCCTCTAGGGAGCTGAAATGCTCTGACACCAAAGCAAGCTGGCCCCGGTAGCAGAGTAGGTTTTCCACATCCGTAAGAAAGAGGCAGCACAATGCAGGCAATGAGCTAACAAATCCTACTTCACTACACTGGCAGGTCCTCCGGCGCCTCAGGGTCATGAATGGAAAACTGGGCGACAACAGAACCTTCTTCAGAGTTGTAGAAAGGACCATTCATTAGATAATCCAGGCAAACCACTTAGCGCAGGGGTTAACGAAGGCCAACGCCACCTAACAGCAGGGCAGGACAGGACAGGACATTTATCTGTGCTGAGCTTGTCCGCAGAGGAAAGGAATGGAGGCCTGTTGGCAGACGTACTGCTTTGTGGTGGTCATGGATTTTCCTAAAGCTGCTTCCCTGCTCACTCAAACCCCTGTATGTACAGGACTCTTGTTCTCAGTGTGAGTGACTGGCCCTTTGGAGGACTGCTTATCTTCAGACCACAGAGCGTCCTTCCTGCTGAAAACACAATGCAGATGCCAGCACCAAAGGCAGGAGCAGGCTCCCCGTCCTAGTTTTCTTCCTTTATCTTACTCCTTGTTTATCCTCAGGGCACTTTTTCCTAGGTCCCAGATGCTCCCTACAGCTTGGTGTACACCATATCCCATGGGTGTCATCCTCACTCAAATCCAATGGCCTTCAAGCTGAACTGTGCCCCACACTTCTCTGTCCTCCCCCCTCCATCAATCAGCCAACCGTCCCCCCCCCCCCCCCCCAAGCACACACCACAGACTTGTTTCCTGGTTCAGGTTTTGGTGACTAGAATCCAAAAAAGGAAGTACAATGCCACCCAATTTTGCAAATCCCAGGATAAGCTTGTGTGGCATCCTTAATCATATCACAGCTACTTTCTGAACAGTATCTTTTCACAAAGGAAGTGACAATGTCATGTGCCAGAAAGGGGGCAGGCAGTAGAGGGCAGATCATGTTTTAATTTTACCTAAAGGAAAAGGAGTCAGGTTTGGCCCTGTAATATGGGAATCTTCAGAACACAGGGAACACACAGAACTATTGACATCTGGAAGACTTAAACTCTCCCAACAAGACCTTATGGGTTAAGTACATTCATTCTGTTAGGTCGGAGAGAGCCCAGGATCGGACACATGCAGACATGTGATGAGATAATGGACTCCCCCTGGCATTTCTAACGGATCAGCGTGCCAGACACAGATACTGGCTTCTCCCTGAATCAACACGACCCCCACACACTGATTCCTTCCTGAATACCCTGCTGACCCCCCTGCAGCGGGAACTTCCTCAGCTGAATACCTCAGCTCAGGTCCCTCCCCCTCACCCAACCGCAGTATAAAAAAAGCGCCCCCCTCCCTGTTGGCGTGCATCCACGTGCCCTGTCTTTGGGGTATATGGGTCTCCCGGGGACACAATAAACCTTTTCCTTTTCTTTCTTTTCTGATTCACTGGACTCTATTTCTTACGCCGCCTCCTGAGCCACCTAACCTAACACATTCTAACTATACCAGGGAGGGAACACACTCAGTTGCACTGGTAAGGGGACACCAATCAGGCTATGGTATCTGGGACATTTACAGCTGTTTTCCCCTCCAGGATCACAATTCTAAATAAAAACCAACGTTCTGCCTCAAGTCAAAAGTATCTGGTTCCTTATCTGTGTATTTTGAGACGAAGACCAGGTAAGGGGTCAGTCAGAGGGGCTGGGAACCAGTTACAAGTAGGAGTTGGAGGTGTGTGTGGGCCCGAGACAGATGAAGACTCAGTCCACGCCAAGATCAACCGCACTCCTTCATTCACAACTACTTGGGATTCCCACTCATCATAGGAATTAGGGAAGCCGCCAAGACGAAACACTTAAATTTAAATGAATGTTTAGATCCCTCCTTCCTGATTATTTTCTAAGGAGCTGGGTTAGAAACCTGACAGAAGGACTCTGCCCCGAACATTAGATACAGCTGGGGCCCTCCAGCCGAGGCTGAGCCCACCATCCGGTACAGAGCTCCCTGTGTGCAGGGCCCCTGCCTGCCATGGTAGTTTCCAAGTAGTAGCCTCAGCCATCAAATCAACTTGGCTCGCCTAGAGGCACTGAGCTCCTTACCACACCAAGTTCCTTCCAGTAGGAACGAGACTGTCAGTTTTCAGTGTGAAATCATTAGCACCCAGGACCTTCAGTGATAAAAATACCCCACTGGCCACATGCAGCTCTTGGGCACTTGAAATAGGTGAGTGCCCAACTGAATTTAAATTCTATTTGACTGAAATAGCTACATGCGGACAGCACAGCTCAGCACAGCTCTAGACCGACCTTGCAAATCCCATGCCCACAGGCAGGTAGGTGTGGGGGGAGAGACTAGGCCAGCCCTGGGCAAACTACGGTTTTGAAATGAATAAAACTAAAAAAAAAAAAGACCGTACCCTTTTATGTAATGATGTTTACTTTGAATTTATATTAGTTCACACAAACACTCCATCCATGCATTTGTTCCGGCCCTCCGGTCCAGTTTAAGAACCCATTGTGGCCCTCGAGTCAGAAAGTTTGCCCACCCCTGGGCTGGCCTCTCAGCCCGAGCCACAGGAAAGCAGCAGAGCTCCTTGGCTCCAGGTGGCTGGTGCTGGGTAGGAACCTCAGGCTGGTGCTGCCACATTATCTCATTTTTCAAATGAAGCGGAAAATCTGGATTTCAATGTCCAATTTTTATTTTAAAAAATTTTAATATTTGAACCAAACTGACAACATGCTGGGGAGCAAGACCTCAAATGCCCAATTTTTAAAAGTTAGTAAATTTAAAAATTAATTTAAGTCACGTTGTGGCTGAACAATGGCAGGCAACATGTCTCGCCAGTGAGCAGGCTCTATCTGGCCAGCCTCTCCTGCTCAGACGGCAGGGCCTCTCCACAGCCACGGTGCGGCCACCGCAGCTCTCCTCGGTGTCGCGGCAGATCCGAGGCTGAAACCCAGGCCTTCCCAGTCTTCTTCTGGTTTTAGGAGATTGACCACATCTAGATTTCGGCGGTGGCAGCAGGGACAAAAGCCCCTGCAGAAGCTGCTGGTCTGTGGCTGGCATCTTAGGAACACTGTTCCGACCTCGCTAGAGCGACATGGTGAGCCCTTTGACATGGGGAGCCCTTTGACATGGGGAGCCCTTTGACATGGGGAGCCCTTTGACATGGGGAGCCCTTTGCGTAAGGCTCTCTCTCCACTAGGAGCCAGCAGGACACAAAGACTAGTCCGAGGGGGAGACAGACATAAAAACAAGCAAAGCCAGGTTTGCTATAATGGACACAGATCGCGTGGGCACAAGTCCCAAAGCACAGCGCCTGGGGAGGGAGGGGAAGCAGACGCTGCTAGTGGTGGATGAGCCCCACTGACGAGGAGGGTGGGCCCCATTTTCCCAGAATATTAAGGGGGCCTCCTTGTCTATGTCAGTTTCCTTCGCAGGCTTCTTCTCTGGGTAATCTCTAAATGCAAAGAGCCCCCAGGAGGCGTGCAGGAGCCCAGGCCATCTAGAAATACGACCCTACCTGTACTGATTGTCTCTATGCCTTCCCCTGACTTGCAAATCCAACTTCTCAACATCTTCACCTGGATGGTTAATACTCAGCCAACCCAGCATGTTCCAAGAGAGCTTGGGGTTTCCCACCCACTGTTTTCCCTCTCCTGTACCCCTCACGGCCAGTCCCGCAAGTCTACTTTCAAAATACTCTGCGCCCCTCCGAAGACCTCCCCCCCCCCCAAAGAGGGGTACCTTTGCCATGATCGCTCTTAAGCTCCAAGGGCCCTTCTTTCGTCTCTGTAACTTTTAAAATAAATGTTCTCTTTTAAACACGCAAAAAATGCGCTGTGAATTTTACTCCCCATTTCCAATGCAACTCAACACTGCCTGCCCCTCTCCCGTGGCTGCCGGCCTCCGCCTTCTCTACCCAGCAGCCACGAGTGATTTCCGAACATCTGGGTCACTACGACCACGGCACCCCTTCCGAACCCTCCGGGGCCATACACAGACCTGCCCCTGCCCACGGCTGTCCGACCGAGCCCTGCTCCTTCCCCACCAACCCTCTGCCAAGGGCTCCGCACCAGCCCCTGGCCGCCTCCGGCTGCCGCCTCCCGCCCCTGCCTGCTGCTTCCCCTAGAAAGGCCCCCGGCCAGCTCCCTCTCCTCGGAGCCACCTCACCCGACGTGGAGCGCTCCCCCTCCCCACCAGCCCATCGGGCATCACTGTTGTTGGGGGCGCTCGCTCGCTGGCATCTTCCTTATTGATCTACTTTTTAACTTTCTCTTGGACTCGAATAAAAAGTCGCGGAGCACAGCCCTGCGGCGAACGGTGTTACGGCGCAGGCTCTCGCTGCCTAGAAAGGCTGCGTCCCACCCGCGGCGTCGGGGTCAGCGTCCCGCCCCCGGCCAGGCCCCTGCCGATCTCCCCCTCGCACTCGGGGACTGGGGACTCAGGACAGCCTCCGGCGGGCTGCAAACCCGCGCCCAGCGTCCCGCAATCCTCCCCCGCCCGGCCCCGGGCCGCTCCCTGGGCCGGTGCCCGAGGCTAGAGGCGCCACCCGGAGCCGCCCCGCCGGGCTGGGGTCACACAGGCGCGTCTCCTAGCAACGTCGACCCTTGCCCCACCCCAGCCTGCCCGGGAGCCGGCCCGTCCCCATAGTCTCCGCGCCAGAGCCCGCGTCTCCGTCCCCTGCACTCACGCCGCGCCGGTCCGGCCTCCCCGACCCTCGGAAGCCCCGGGCGCCCGGCGCGCTGCGAGGAGGCAGCGCGGGAACCCACGGAGCGCGGCGCACGCCTCGGCTGGCCCTGCGGCCGGGCCGCACCACGGCGGACCTCTGGGAGAGCCGACCCAGGTCTGCGGTCGTCCGAGCCCCTCGAATCGCACGCTCCAGCCCCGCCCCCTCCGCCCGCCCGCCCTCCCGCAGCGGAGCCCACTGTCCCCCGCCCCCTGACCCCCCCGCCGCTGCCCCCTTCCCGCTGCCCCCTTCCCGCTGCACGCCCCCCCTCCAGCCCCAATGGTTCAGCCCAACGCCCGCCGCCCGCCCTCCACGTGGCCAGGCCTGTGCACTCACTTGGCGACGGCTGCCTACGTGCGTACGTCGTGACGCACGCTCCCCGCCCCCGCCCCTCTGTTCCTCCGGGAGCCGCGGCAGCGGGGTTACCGGAAGTGATGATGCGCCGGCGATGGGGGGGCGGGGCTTCGGGGCGGCCGCGGCCGGTGGGCCGCGGGGGAAGAGGCGGCGGCGGCTGGGGTGGCGGCGGCGGCGGCGGCGGGGCAGGGAGTCTGGGAACGCGAGCGGGGATGGTAGGTGCTTTGGACCCGCCGGGCCGCCGTCCTTGCCAGAAAGGGTTTCACTGGAGGAACCTCTGGAGCAACTGTGAGTTATGGGGGGGCCGAATCGAGGAAAAGGGGGAGCGCTGAAGGGGCGGGGGTTGGGTACCTTCGGGAGGGGGTGGACGGGAGGAGTGGAAGTCCGCGCCTCGTCTGGACTGGTTCCTCTGGAAGGAGGCGAGGGGAGCCCGCGCGGGTCAGCCCGGGCTCGGGAAACTTAGCCCGGCCCCCGCCTCCACCCGCCGCCGGGAGGTGCAGACTCGGGTCCTGCGCCCGGTGAGCGCGGCGCGGCGGGAGGTGGCGGGGGTCTTCGCTCCCTCCGCCCGCCCTCGCGGCCTCCCCACCCCCATCCCGCTCTGTAATCATTAACAGCCCGGGATTAAGGGGCTCAGACCCGAAGGCCTGCCCTTCCTCTGCACCTGGGCCGTGGCGATCGCCATCGGTGCCGAGGCAGGGGGGCTGGAGGCGTTGCCTGTCCTGAGTGGGAAGCGGGCCGGGGTGACACAGGTGTTGCTTTTCCCACCGCCCCGCACCACTATCCTCCCGTCCCCCGCGCACCCTGGTCTCCACTGTAATTCTCTGGGGTGAGGTGGTGATCGGGTGTGTGTTTCTTTATGGAACTCGGCACCTTGGCCCCCCTCTTTTGAATTTGGCGTTCAGCCTCCATCCAGATCTTCGATTAAATGCAAGCTTTGTAAATAATCGGAGCCCGGGAGCCCCGAGTCAGAGGAACCTTCCCCTGTGAATGCTGGAACCCAGAGCCCTTGCGAGGATTCCTGAATGGCATCATAGCCCAGGAATCAGGTCTCCTGCTCTGAATACTTTCCGGGTGAGGAATGTGCATGGTGTCAACTCTTCCCAAAATGATTTGATGTTCGGCTAATTCTGGATTTCTGTGTTTCTCTCCGCCCACACTTCGTGATGCATCTCGGAGGACAGAAAACCCAATTTTACTTTTTCTACGCTGGGACAGTAGCGCCCCCCCCTCCCCCCATTTGTGTGTCTGGCCCACAGGTTTTCAGTGACACACTCGGCTTGTGCTGATTGCCATCTTACTTCGCTGATTCTTTTTGTATAGGTGTTTTTAAATGAGAAAATGTGACCTGTTTAGTTTTGCTTTAAGGAAGAACACAAACCGATAACAGATGTGAAAAAATTATTTGAAGAAAGCAAAGAATGATTGGGAAGAAGGTCTCTTTATTGTCCAGTTAGTTTAAAAAAAAAAAACAACAACAACAACAACAACCAAGAAATGTGCTCCTTCAGCCTGTGATGGGGATTTCACAGTGACATGTGATGAATCCTATTTCGTTGTTGATATTTTCTTTGGAAATCCTCTGTTGGATCTGGAACTGTTTTCTGAAGAACTTTGAGAGATAGTGTCTAATTTTGGGGATCCTTACGTTAAAGAGAGAGCATAAATCCTGGCCCTGTGTGTGCATATTGCTGGGAGAACTGTTAACCTACTCATCTGGGTCTGATAAAACAATATAATGCTTTGATTTTACAAGTAACATTATGTTTAGGTGTTTCACAGAAATGCAACAAAAGAATGGCTGCTGCTCTCACCTTAATTGTTCTGGAGTCATTGAATAAAAGGTCCAAAAATCATTCATTCAAGAAGCATTTGTGAATGGCTAAGTGCTTACCTGGTGTTTTGGGCCCTGGGCATTCAAAGATGAACACAAGCATAATGTCCACTCTTAGGAAGCTTACATCAGGTTCCGGGTGGGAACATATAATAACAAACATATAAATCAGGTTTTGATGAGTGCCAAAGAAAACGAGAGTGATGGGCCCTGGCCGGCTTGGCTCAGTGGATAGAGTATCAGCCTGCGTACTGAAGGGTCCCAGGTTGGATTCCAGCCAAGGGCACATGCCTGGGTTGCGGGCTCGATCCCCAGTAGGGGGCGTGCAGGAGGCAGCCGATCAATGATTCTCTCATCATTGATGTTTCTCTCTCCCCCCTCTCCCTTCTCTGAAATCAATAAAGAAATATATTTTTTTTAAAAAAGAAAACGAGAGTGATGGGATAGACAGTGATTGGCAGGCCGTCAAGGAACACCTTTCTGAGGAGGTGACACTGAGTTGAGCTTTAACTAAAAAAGTAGTTAGCGCTGCAAAGAGGGCAGGAGCATTCTGGACTCTGGGATTAGGTGGCTAGTGCAGGAACTAGCAGGAGTGACTATGGCAAGTTCTGGGAAATGGGAAGGAAAGGTGAGGTGGAGAAGGGTGTGAAGGTAGGGCAACGAAGGGAAGGGGCAGCAATTACCCAGAGCCCAGTGAGCTAAGAGGAGAACAGAAAGAGCCCAGGTGGGAGAGGAGGAGGCTGGGCTCACAGTAGGCAGATAAGAACAAGGTACAGTAGGCAGATAAGAACAAGGTGAATGCTCCTTTTGATCCGTTCTATGGCCTTTCCTAGAGTCTTACACTTATTGTTTTGTAGCTACTGATGGGCTATTGTAATTTAAATTAAAAAGTCACCCAGCTGAGAATGGGAAAGGAGGTGGCTGTGGTCATATGGGTCTTTTCTGGCAGGCAAATCTCAACCTCTGTGTTTATAATTGAGTGCATACCTTTTTCCTTACAGGACTTGGATATGCTACTATTTAAAATTGTGTAACGAGGACCCCAAATGTGTTTCAGTATATGAATCCTCCTTTGCTCCTGTGCATGAATTTAGGGTTGAAAGGTGGGCAAATGATAATAATATGCCCCCGTTGGTCTATAAAGATGACCATCAAGATCTAGTTTAAAGTTTTTGTAAGGAGGTGGGTTTTATGTTACAATATTTCTACTCACTCATGTCTAGTCTGCCTAGTGACTAATAACACTCAGCTGAGATGTGGGTTGGTGTTAAAAGTTCACTCAGTGCATCATATTAGATAAATGACCATTGTGGGCCCATCCCACCATGTCTGCATCTTCAGACTGCCATGTAACTGAGGGATGCAACTGCCTTTTGCCTTTTGTTGGGGCCATTCATTTCCAGTGGTCAGCTATTTCCAGCCTCACCTTGACCAGATTGTCCACTTGAAAGGCCCCCTTCGACGTGGCCCTCCTGAGCCATGTTGCAGTGACCTAAAATAAAGAAGATGCCATTTTCTTCTTTTGAAGCCCACAACAGTGACTGGTGTGTTCTTTGGGTGAATTGGTTCTTTGAGCCAAGCGGTTGAAAGGCTTACACGTTGTTTGATCCGTTTGTAGTAAAGTCAGTATTAGAAATGAAATCATTCAGTGTTTAGGGAAAATGAGTCAGAAGTTGAGGACTCGTCGCCTGTTGTAGGTTCTAGTACAGGGGTGGGCAACCTTTTTGTGAGTGCGTGCCAAAACCAGCAAAATCTCTGACTCAGAATTCTTCTGAGTGCCAACCCTAATTTTTTGAGAACATGTTACGCCTACTTGATATCTCTTAAGGTATACATATGTGAAGAACCTTGAAGAAATAATAAAATTCATTCGAGCAACAAAAACAGTATATGATGATGAAAACTACATTTATTTTTTAATGTATACATGTACACTGATAGTCCGACAGAAAACTTTATGACTCCGTTTGATATTATCAGTGGGACTTTTGCTGCTGCATCACTGATGACAGAGATTTTACATCAGGTTTATATTTCGTGACCTTCAGAGATATGCACAAGCTACTACTTTCATCCGTCAGGCTACTCCTATTACGGGACTTAACAAAATTCATCACTGAGAACAAAGATTCACAAGCGTATGTGGATGAAAACATGGAGAGTAATGCTGTTGCAAAGTTTCTTAAACAGAAAAAAATTTCTGGAATGGCATTCCGAGTCCTCAATAGTTCGTTTTCGACACTATTGAAATTGCTCTTCCCCTCTCTCGTCAATCCATGTCTATGGTCTTTAAGATAACTTGTTATGTAAAATTATTTATTTATCTAAGATGCACCTACACTGAATTTATCTGAAAAATAAAAAAGTCGATATTAAGAAAAATATTGTAAATGGAAGATTATAAGAGAGGGTTTCGCATGCCAGCAAAAGTTACTGGCGTGCCATGTTTGGCACATGTGCCAGGGGTTGCCCATCCCTGTTCTAGTACTTTAGTAGCATGGGTAGGTGGACTGTCAGAACTTGAATAGAGATTCCTGGGCAGTCTTGGGGTTCCTGAAGGGGATGGAATAGAGCAGTGATGGCGAACCTTTTGAGCTCGGCGTGTCAGCATTTTGAAAAACCCTAACTTAACTCTGGTGCCGTGTCACATATAGAAATTTTTTGATATTTGCAACCATAGTAAAACAAAGACTTATATTTTTGATATTTATTTTGTATATTTAAATGCCATTTAACAAAGAAAAATCAACCAGAAAAATGAGTTCTGTCATAGGTTCACCATCACTGGAATAGAGCCTAGTACTGAATTACTAAATTCCAATTTGAAGGCAAAAAGAAAGTCTTAGTTAGCCAGCAAGCAACTAGAGTGCACAGCTGGAGTGAGGCAAACAATAGATCCCCCCGCTGTCCTACAGAGTAGCTCAGAGGAAGGGAGAATGCCTTTGTGATCCTCATACATAGATAATTTGGCTTTGGCCAGGGTTACAGAATTTTGGACTTTGTGTCCTAATGCTGGACTACAAATGCTCTAGCCCAGTGGTTCTCAACCTTCCTGATGCCGCAACCCTTTAATACAGTTCCTCATGGTGTGGTGACCCCCAATTTCATTGTTACAAATTGAACATAATTAAAGCATAGTGATTAATCACAAAAACAAGATGTAATTATATATGTGTTTTCGATGGCCTTAGGCGACCCCTGTGAAAGGGTCGTTCAACCCCCAAAGGGGTCGCGACCCACAGGTTGAGAACCGCTGGTCTAGCCACTAGATGATTAGACTGTCCTCTGTTCATCTTCATTGCAATGGTTTATTATCACCCAAGTGTGAAGGTATCCTGCAGGCGAGGTGTCATCGCCAGTTTGGAGACTGGTGGCTCTTTTCTAATTTCTGAAGGGGAGGATGGGTAGGAAGGGACTTGAATGCTGGAGACTCCATTGCTTCCTACACTGGCCACTAACTATGCTTTGAGAAAGACTCCACAAATCTAAAGGAACTTCGAACCTAGGAGCCAGGCTGGCTAATCGAGGTTACCAGTGAATTTGTTTCTTAAACTTTGGGGGCTTTTGGACAAACTGCTGAAAGGCAGGCCAGCAGATGCCACTTGGAGTGTGGGTATTTGCGTGGCATTGGAGGTCGAAGTTCCTCGGGCTCTGCTGCTATTGTGGTAGCTGTGCCACGGTGTGGACAGCTCATTGCACACTGGCTGCCTCCAGTTGGTGTGAGGGGGGAGGGGTAACTCAGATGGAAACCATGGTAATTACACGTTAACCCCCCTGTCCCCAGCTCTTAACTTACACTGGCCTTTTGTGTCTGTTTACAGATGTTGATACCAGTGAACCTGGTCAGTTCTTCCTGCATGTCCTGAAGCTGCTGCACAGTAGAACTGGATTTTAATTGAGTTAGTGCCTTTGAATTCAAATCAAGTTTCACTAGTTCTGTGTCTGTTTTTCTAGGTAATGGAGGGTCTTATTTCTTTTGGGGAACAAGGAGATTACCACCACACCGACCATTTAACTAACAAATGACTAAAAAGTAGAATTTAACATTAATTTAATGAAATAACAAGAGAAAAAGTAGGAAGTGGCTCAAACTCTAATTCTTGGAAGTTGTGATGTTGAAAGTAGAAAATGGGAGGGGCAAAGTGCCAAATCATCTTTAAAATGTTGCAAACGAGACCTTACTGCGATCCCATACATCAGAATAGGTAAGCTCAGTAAGTCAGTCTTGAGTGATGATTTGCTTTTGTTGTGGCAAAACAAGCCACCTGTGGCCAGCACCCCACGCACCTGACTGCCAGGGCACCTGACTGCCAGGGCGGTGGCAGGCTGGGAGCTGATGATCCCCTGATGCCCTGAGGGCTGGGCCTGCTCTGGGTGTCCTGTGAACTGGACTGGATTGTTGGGTTGGGGCTGGGTTGCAGCATGGAAGCCTGGGTTGCAGTGTGGGGAAGCCTCTTCCATTTCCTGTTCTGCCCTGCTCGGCTGGAGGGCTCAGCCCCAGGACCTGGAGACTGGAAATCATTCTGTCACTGAGGCCTGTAGATCGCCACCAGATGTGACGACAACTGACAAGGATCTTATAGCAGCACTGCACAGGGTAGGACTTCTCATTTTTGAAGATGTTTAGCACTTTTTTGTAGCCACTGCCCCAATCTTTCCTCAGTCTAGGAGACTGTCAGAAAGACTTGCCTCCTTATCTGATTAGCAGATTGCTTCCATTCTCTCAAGACAGCAACCTGTAGGTATAGCTTTTAGCTCTTGTTGGTTGGTGAAGGGTTTAGACCAGGGGTGGGCAAACTTTTTGACTCGAGGGCCACAATGGGTTCTTAAACTGGACCGGAGGGCTGGAACAAAAGCATGGATGGAGTGTTTGTGTGAACTAATATAAATTCAAAGTAAACATCATTACATAAAAGGGTACGGTCTTTTTTTTTTTTTTTAGTTTTATTCATTTCAAACAGGCCGGATCCGGCCCGTGGGCCGTAGTTTGCCCACGGCTGGTTTAGACTCTGCAGTGTTCGCCTAAAGTGGGTTGGTGTGTGACCCATAATTTTGATTCTGAACAAAACTGAATGCAGTTAACGCCTCTCCTTCCAGTTTAGGAAGAAGCAGAAAAAGACCCTCCAAGAATCTTAGAATATATCCAGTGTGTTATTTTTTCAAACTGGGCTATGGGGACCTCTCTCAGAGGTCATTGCTAGAGTATGTAAGGAAAGGAGGCTTGATGTCTTCCTTCCATTTCATCACATTTTGCTTTACTCTGTGAAAGTTACTTTATATTCTGTTATATTGGTTTTTTCCTTAAGATGTCAGTATTTTGAGACTAAAAACAGGTTGAAAGCATTGATTTAACAGGGAAATGGAAATCTAGAAAGGTTAGTAAACTGGCTTTTAAAGTTGCGCAGCAAGAAACTGGCAGCCACGGGACTAGAATCGGGCCCTGCGTCACGGGTTCTCATTACGCTGCCTCGCCCGCATCGCTGCCGGCACTCGGTGTGAGTTTGATTGAACCCCGGGGGTTGGCCTGTCATCGTGGCTCTTCACGCTAACGTTTTGTCACAAACTACTGTTCTTTTGGAGAAGACTTCCTGCGCCGCCTCCAGCCTGTGCCACGTGTGGCTGTCAGGGTGGTGAGACTGGCCAGCAGCTGGCCTTCCTCGGCAGGCCCTGGCTGAAAGGGACAGGGGACTTCAAATAGGAGTTGAGTCTTTATCAGTCCAACTTCTGCAGCTATCCTGGCAGGGCTTGCTGTGCAGAATACCTTTGCAAAATGCCAAGTTGAATACTTCCTCTTCCAGTGACCTTCCCTGGAATCTGAGCAGGGAAACCCTGTGGAAATAACTCCAATGGCCACCTCCTTTTTTAAAATCTGAAGCAAATTTATTTTCCGTTGAATACTTGCTTTGTCTCTACTTAAGGACTGCCTAGTGGCTGCTCTGTAGACAGGAGGGGAAGGCTGGGAATGCCACTGCCGGGAGGGTGCTGGGACTCACGTAGCGTGGGTCCGAGTCGCAGGATCGGGACATGCTAGGAGCCCGGATCCTCAGTGGAGGCATTTCCCAGCTGGGACACTTTCTTTTTCTAGATGAGTGGAATGCAAGAGTGACTATTCTTTGTCTATTTTAAAGAATATTTCCATGGTTCTTTTTTCTCCTAATCAGTTTTTCTTTGAAATAACTAGTCACTTGTCTAGTCATTTACTTGAAACAGTTGGTTGTAACTGATGCCTATGGTAAGGAGAATTTTGCTGTGGGTTTCCTAACACTGAACGAGAAGAGTCTGAAGACCTTTCTCGAGGCTGTGAGTAGGGCGCTCTGTGGGGAGGGGGAGGTGTTGTGGACTGGAGTAGGGCCCCGTGGGAGGTGGATGGAGAGTGCTCACAGTGGCCCTGCTGCGGAGAGAGTGCTGGGGAAGGAGTAGGCCCAGAAGGTGCCCGCTCACGAATACCTTTTGAGGAGGGAGCTGCGGGCCTGTGGTGCTGGGTAATCAGAGCCCTGACCTCTGACCGCAGCTGCTCTTCTGGGCCTGGAGTTTGTGTTCCTGATGGGGAGGGATGCCTGCAGGACACAGAGGCTGTTTTAACCAGATTGGTCACTAAGATCAGCTAGCTAGTCCCAGTTGACAGCTTATGGAGTACTGGCCTAACTCTTTAGAGATCTGTCTCCTTTGACTTGATTTTTGACAGAAGTTAGTAAGCGAGGGTAAGTCATATCCCTGGTCCATTCAGGTTTGAGTCAGTCCGTTCATATTTGCCTCAGTTCATGCTCAGGTTGTGTCTTGTCATCTCATAATGCCTGCTATCCACAGGGAACAGCTACCTGTAAACTGTTGAGGTGGCACACGATTCTCTCACGAGAGCTATAATAAATGTGAAATAAATCACAGCTAAAATGATCAACTAAACAAAACCCATATTAACTTCACCCTTCTACAACATTCCATGTTCTCTTTAGCAGGTGAAATTAGTTCTTTGGTCTTCTTTTAAAAGAAACATTATTTTAACAGGTACTGTGGATATGTCCATCAGGCCAAAGATCTGCAAGTGCCGAAACTGGCACGCAGGGCTCTGAATCAGTGAGAGTGGTAAACCTAACGATTAAACCAAGCAGGGAAGTGACTTCTAAGGCATTGGTTAAGTTGGCTTTAATGTGGACCTCTTTCTTTGAGGTTATTAACTATGTCATTCCAACAATTCTCTGACGCAGCTGAGTGTCCAGTAATTCAGTTCAGTTCAGTTCTGACATGAACTGCCTAGAGTTAGTGCCGACACCACAAGTTAATGACTCAGTCTCACAGGGTTGCCCCACTTCAGAGACAAGCCAGGATTGGGGAGCCCCAAGCTACCTGCACTACTGCCTGCAAGGTTCCCATGACCCCCGCCCCCACCCCAGGGGGTGTGGCCATAATTTGCCAGAACATGTGTTACAACTCAGGATAGCATGATATGCAGGATTACAGCTTCATTCTCAAGTATACAACTCAGGAACAGCCAAATGGGAGAGATGCGCAGGGCAGGGTAGGGATTGTAGGCACACAGCTTCCGGGTCACTTTTGGGCATGCTGCCCTCCCAGCACCTGGATGGTTCACCGGCCCTAAAGCTGCCTAGCCTTGTTCAGCTTCATTGAGTTCCTGTATGAAGGCACAGTTGATTAATTCATTGGCAACTGGTGATTGAACTCCAGCCACCTTTCCCTCCCCTGTGGTCTGGAGGTAGCACTGAAGTTTCTACCTTTTAATCCTGTGCCTGCTCCTTCTGGTGTGGCCAGCCCCTCTCTGAAACTAAGGGCCCACCACCCTGAGTCACATGTTAGCAGCAGCTCCATGTGGTCCTGATGAATAACAAAAGGCACTCCTGTGAGTAAGAAAGTCCAAGGATTTTAGGAGCTTTAACTGAAACTGGGGACAAAGACCAAATATATATATGTATATATATAAATCTTTTTTTTATATATGAAAAAGAAATCCTCACCCAAGGACATGATGAGAGAGAGAGAGAGAGAGAGAGAGAGAGAGAGAGAGAGAGAGAGAAGATGAGATAGAGAGATGAGATAGAAGCATCCATTGGCTGCCTTCCTGGAGATCAAACCCAAAACCCAGGTGTGTGCCCTGATTGGGAATTGAACTAGCAACCTTTAGTTGCACAAAACACCGCTCAACCAACAGCTACTCACTCTCTGGACCTCCATGATGCAAGAATGAGCTCACTTAGTAAGAAATTGAGTATATGCTTCTTTTCAGTGTGACTTTGAAGAGTCGAGTGTATGTAGGGCATCATTTAAGAGCGTCGGACTGCAGTCAGTCTGGGTTTGAGTCTGAACCCTACCACCTACTTACCACTTAGCATAGGTAAGCCTCTATTCCTTTCAGTGTAAAGTGAGGATAATCATAGTAAATCGTTTCTAGGATTCACTGAGATAGTGTGTTTGCAGGATATGGCACAGTGCCTGGCACATAATTAAAATTTAATAAAGTTAGCTATTATTAGCCAAATGCATGCATAGCTAAACTCGCCAGGATTGGCATCTCCCAAAGGGCCAGGAACTTTATAATGTTCTCTCCCCTTCCCGGGGGCCGTGTGGCATAGTGTGTGGATAGTGTGTGGAAAATAAACCTGCTCTGGGCATCTGGAAAACACAGGAACAATTGTAATGGAAACTTGCAGACTGCTCCCAAAGCCAGCCTAAAGCCCAGAGGTGGAAACCTGCCTCCTTAACCCTTTGAGTGCCAACCAATATCCTAGGAACTATGCTAAAATTGCCAAGGCATTTTTGCTGGTTTTACAGCTGTTTAGGAAAAAAATTATGAATCGCAAGTATATGAAGTTACATATTCAAAAACTTAAGGAAATCTTTACTAAATTTGTTTTCATCTTTGACATATTGTTTGCTGATTATAAAATACTAGTAGAAAAAAAATTTGAACAAAACATATAATGTTAAAATAAAATAATGTTGACTTTGAATACATGAATGAAGATATTGTTTAACTTTTAATAAGATTTTGATAAAAAATCTAAAATGTTTAGTATATTCTTTGAATGCACACAAAAAAATTAGGCAGCCCTGGCCAGTTTGGTTCAGTGGATAGAGAGTCAGCCTACGGACTCAAAGATCCCAGGTTCGATTCTGGTCAAGGGCATGTACCTTGGTTGAGGGCACATACCCAGTGGGGAGTGGCAGGAGGCAGCTGATCGATGTTTCTCTCTCATTGATGTTTCTAACTCTCTATCCCTCTCCCTTCCTCTCTGTAAAAAATCAATAAAATATAAAAAAAAAATTAGGCAGATAAATGCCAGTGGTCAATTTTAGAACTACAAACATTCGGCATCATAAGTAATCTGCACTTAGGTGCCATCTGTCAATAAAGAATGAACTACTAGCATCTAATAGTGGCACTGCAGGAGGAGCACGATAGCGCTCCCAGGCATTCTAGGGGTTAAACCTGCAGAGCATTCATGGTGCTGCCACAGGGGTGGGCTCAGGGCCTGGGATTCTGCTGAATCAAAAAATGAGAAACTGCCCTGACCGGTTTGGCTCAGTGGAAAGAGCCTTGGCCTGCAGACTGAAGGGTCCCAGGTTCGATTCTGGTCAAGGGCATGTACCTTAGTTGCGAGCACATCACCAATGGAAGGTGTGCAGGAGGCAGCTGATCGATGTTTCTCTCTCATCGATGTTTCTAACTCTCTATCCCTCTCCCTTCCTCTCTGTAAAAAATCAATAAAATACATTTTTTTTTTAAAAAATGAGAAACAGTCCTAGCTGGTTTGGCTCAGCAGATAGAGCATCGGACTGTGGACCGAAGGGTCCCAGGTTCGATTCCGGTCAAGGGCACATGCCTGGGTTGCAGGCTCAATCCCCATTTGGGGGTTTGCAGGAGGCAGCCAATCAATGATTCTCTCTCATTATTGATGTTTCTATCTCTCTCTCCCTCTCCCTTCCTCTCTGAAATCAATAAAAATATATATTTTTTAAAAATGAGAAACAGATTCAGGAGTTGTTTTATCTTTGGCAGTATGAAGGAAACAGATTTATTTTAGCTGGTCCATTCTTTGAGAAGGGGCTGTCAGGTACTATGTTGTGTGCATTGTTTCTCAGAGAAAGTGAAAAGCTCAGACTCACTGGCAAAGGGCTTTCCAGCTGCTGAGGGTCACTTGTGAACTCCGGAGGCTGGGTCTCTAAGCTCCCTGTAGCTCACCCACCTGGAGATGCTACTCTGGTGGGACCATCATGTTAGGACTGAGTCCTAGATCAGTGATGGCGAACCTATGACGCACGTGTCAGAGGTGACACGCGAACTCATTTTTTTGGTTGATTTTTCTTTGTTAAATGGCATTTAAATATATAAAATAAATATAAAAAATATACGTCTTTGTTTTACTATGGTTGCAAATATCAAAAAATTTCTATATGTGGCACGGCACCAGAGTTAAGTTAGGGTTTTTCAAAATGCTGACACACCGAGCTCAAAAGGTTTGCCATCACTGTCCTAGATTCTAGTCTGGACTCTACCACCACTTACTATGTGGCTCTTTGAGTCTGTTTGCCTAACTGTGACTTAAAGCATTTCAGACTATACTATGGAAAGCAGTATGGAGTTTCTTCAGATAATTAAAAATGGAACTGCCTTATGACTCGGTGATCCCACTTCTGGGAATTTATCCGAAGAAACCTGAAACACTAATTCAAAAGGGTATATGCACCCCCTATGTTCATTTACAGTAGCCAAGATTTGGAAGCAGCCCAAGTACCTATGTATATTATAAAAGGTCAGTGGCCATAACGCTGTAATGACCAAATGACCTGTCACCAGGAGGTGCAAATTCCTGCTAGTGCACTAGCAGGAACTCGGGTCTCACGTGATTTCGCATGCTGGGCCTCTATAATAATAAAAGCGTAATATGCTAATTAGACCAGACAGCCAAATGACCTTCCAGACGTCATTCCAGACATCCTTCTGGACAAGGCCACTGTGGCAGGGGCTGAAGCAGAGGCAGTTAGGGGTGATCAGGCAGGCAGGCAGAGGCAGTTAGGGGCAATCAAGCAGGCAGGCAAGTGGTTAGGGGTCATCAGACATGCATGCAGAGTGGTTAGGGGCGATCAGGCAGGCAGGCAGGCAGGTGAGCGGTTAGGAGCCAGCAGTCCCGGATTGCGAGAGGGTGCAGGCTGGGCTGAGGGCCCCCCACCCCTCTGTGCGTGAATTTTGTGCACTGGACCTCTAGTAAGTAGATAAGCAAATAAAATGGCAATGGTACATTTACACAATGGAATACGACTTGGCTGTAAAAAAAAGAAGGAAGTCTTACCATTTGCAACATCATGGAGTGACCTGGAGAGTATTATGCTAGGTGAAATAAGCCAGTCAGAGAAAGACAAATATCATATGATCTCACTCATATGTGGAATCTAATGAACCAACAAAATAGAAATAGATTCATAGATACAAAGAACATGCTGACAGCTTTCAGAGAAGAGAGGAGAAGGGGGCTGGATAAAGAGGTGAAAGGATTAAGCAAAAAAACGCTCATAGGCAATGGTATGGTGATTACCAGAGAAAAAGGGGAATAAGAGGAGTAGGATAAGGTAAAGGGGGATGATAAATAGTGATGGAGGAGACTTGGCTTAGGGTGGTGAACACACAATACAATGTACGGATGATGTGTTATTGTACACCTGGAACCTATATAATTTTATTAGCCAGTGTCACCCCAATACATTTAATTTTATAAAGAGCACCTGGGACTAAATCCCTTTCCCACAGTGTGGCTGTGGCTCCATTTGTGTATGTGTGCTGATGGTGCGCGAGGTGATGTGTAGTGGACACTTCGTTTACTAGTTTTGTATTTGTATGCAGATTAAGGAAAACATAACAGGCATGCTTCCATGACTTCCAAGGATAGTGTTGCTTAGGATGATAACACAGTGGATATGACTTTTCTGTTTTTAAGAAAAGTATTCAGTGAACAGTAGTTGGGTGTTAAACAAATATGTAAGATCATAGAAGTTATGTAGGAATGGTGAGGTCGTTTCTAAGGTTTGAGACTCAGGAATTCTCATGCACAATGCCATATCCTTCAAATGCATTATCTTATTGAACCCTAAAAACTATTTACTGTGATTATCCTCACTTTATGAAGTCTTGTGGGGATGGGCACAGTGTAGAGCAGTTGGATTTGCTGAGTGGATTTAAGGACCCGACTGACTAACTCAAGTAAACACATGCGTTTCTGTGTGTGGGTTCATGGTGAAAATACCCATAAGTAGAGCATGTAGTGTTTAAAAATATAGATGTTAGTAGTGGTAGCTTTTTTTAAATAATGAAAAATGAATAATACTGCTTTCTCTCTCACCATTAGAATTTCCCCGCAACCTGGACTGCTCTTTAGTTCCTTCCAGACTTTGGGGTTGGAATGCCCGTGGCAGGAGTTAGGGTTCTGACTTGTTCTGTTGAGTGGGACACAAAGCCACCCCCTCCCTTGAATGCTCCATGTATTCTAGGTTCTGGAAGGCCGAGACTCTGCCCCATTTTAGTGACCTGTACATTACTTCCTGCTGGTAACTGCTTTAAGGGTACAGTGTGCTGTGAGCCCTACAGTGAAGTTAAACATCAAGGCAAGCTTT